>NW_028270181.1:22691484-22854922 GCF_037043375.1 Chiloscyllium plagiosum | reverse complement strand
ACCGCTGGAGCAAATGGGACAGGAACTTGGGACTCTTGGCTCAGAGGTAGGGACTCTACCACTGCACAACATAAGCCAAGTAAAAAGGTTTCGCATGTGGGACAAGGCGATGGTGCCATCGCCTGCAGGCCATGGCACCATCAAGCTTTTAAGCATTTATGAACTGAGGGTACCAATGGCTAGGTCAGCATTTATTGCTCATCTCTGATTGCTCAGTGGGCACTTTAAGGTCAACCACATTGCTGAGTGTCTGCAGTCACATGTAGGTCAATTGTAGGCCAATATAAACTATTCTATAGTTATTATAACCATCTTATTCAGGCACATTATGGCACATATTCATGGTGGATGGGACTTCAATCAAGACCTCAAAATGGAATGAGAATAATTAGGCGGTTGTTCTTGACTGGCATGGACATTGATGGGCCGCAAGGCCTTTTTGTGTTCTGTAGATTCCATAACACTCTCACTACACTGTACAACAAGAGATGAATAATTGTAAGCTGTGATTAAAAGTCAACAAAGTATTTGAAATTTTAAGAAGATTGTTGGTGGACTTTACTTGCACTATAGATTTGAAAATTACTGACTGGAAACAGAAACAACTTTTGTCAAGGGTGGTCAACTCTGTTTAAAGGACTGAAAGACAGAAGAGGTGCACATTTTAGTGGGCCTGAAGCTCAAACCTTATTCCACATCACTCCCACATAGAAGCCCGTATTCAACCTTGAGCTTCCAGAGCCTCAGTTGCAGTCATAGAGTCACGGAGACCTACAGCACAGAAAAAGACCCCTTGGCAGGTTGGCTCTGTGCTGGTCGAAAATGAGCCACCTAACCATTCTAATCCTATTTTCCACCACTATATGCCTTGGCATTGCAAGTGCAGCATCTAAATACATCTTCAATGTTATGAGGGTTTCTGCTTCTACCACACTTACAGGTGGTGAGTTCCAGATTCCCTCCACTCTCTGAGTGAAGACAAACCTCACGTCCCTTTGAAACTCCTTGGCCCTTAACTTAACTTATGCCCCCTCGTCATTGAATCTGTCACCAATTTTATACATCTCAATCATGACCACCTCGGTTTCCCATCCTTCAAGGAAAACAAGTTCAGTTTATCAAATCTCTCTTCATAAGTAAAGCTCTCCAGCTCAGGTAGCATTCTGGTAAATCTCCTCTGCACCCTCCCATATTGTGGATTCCAGAACTGCACACAATACTCTTGCTGTGACCTAACCAATTTTTTTGTACAATTCTAGCATAACCTCCATGCTCTGGAACTCTATGTCTCAGCTAATAAAAGCAGGAATGCCACCTTAACAACTTTATTTACCCATCCCACTACCTTAAAAGACTAGTAGACTTGCACACCAAGTTCCCTTTGACCCTTAGTGCTTCCCGGGGTCTACCGTTCATCATGAATTCCATTGACTTAGAGTCATAGAGTCAAAGTAATATACAGCACGGAAACTGACCCTTCAGTCCAACCTGTCCATTCTGCCCAGATATCCTAAACTAATCTAGTCCCATTTGCCAGCACTTGCCCATATCCCTCTAAACCCTTCCTATTCGTATGCCTATCCAGATGCCTTTTAAATGTTGTAATTGTACCAGCCTTCACCACTTCCTCTGGCAGCTCATTTCATACATGCACCATCCTCTGCATGAAAATGGTTCCCCTTATGCCCCTTTTAAGTCTTTCCCCTCACCCTAAACCTATGCTCTCTCATCTGGACCCCCCAAACTTATTAGAGTCATAGAGTCATAGAGATGTACAACATGGAAACAGACCCTTCGATCCAACCCGTCCATGCTGACCAGATATCCCAACCCAATCTAGTCCCACCTGCCAGCACCTGGCACATTTCCCTCCAAACCCTTCCTATTCATATACCCATCCAAATGCCTCTTAAATTTTGCAATTGTACCAGCCTCCACCACTTCCTCTGGCAGCTCATTCCATACCCGTACCACCCTCTGTGTGAAAAAGTTGCCCCTTAGGTCTCTTTTATACCTTTCCCATCTCACCCTAAACCTATGTCCTCTAGTTCTGGACTTCCTGACCCTGGGGAAAAGACTTTGCCTATTTATCCTATCCATGCCCTTCATAATTTTATAAACCTCTATAAGTTTACCCCTCAGCCTCCAACGCTTCAGGGAAAACAGCCCCAGCTTGTTCAGCCTCTCCCTGTAGCTCAAATCCTCCAACCCTGGCAACATCCTTGTAAATATCTTTTGAACCCTTTCAAGTTTCACAACATCTTTCCAATAGGAAGGAGACCAGAATTGCACGCAATATTCCAGCAGTGGCCTAACCAATGTCCTGTACAGCCACAACATGACCTCCCAATTCCTGTACTCAATGCTCTGACCAATAAAAGAAAGTATACCAAATGCCTTCTTCACTATCCTATCTATCTGCGACTCCACTTTCAAGGAGCTATGAACCTGCACTCCAAGGTCTCTTTGATCAGCAACACTCCATCGGACCTTACCATTAAGTGTATATGTCCTGCTAAGATTTGCTTTCCCAAAATGCAGCACCTTGCATTTATCTGAATTAAACTCCATCTGCCACTTCTCAGTCCATTGGCCCATGTGGTCAAGATCCTGTTGCATTCTGAGGTAACCCTTTTCGCTGTCCACTACACCTCCAATTTTGGTGTCATCTTCAACTTACTAACTGTATCTCTTATGCTCGCATCCAAATCATTTATGTAAATGACAAAAAGTAGAGGACCGAGCACTGATCCTTGTGGCACTCCACTGGTCACAGGTCTCCAGTCTGAACAACAACCATTCACCACCATCCTCTGTCTTCTACCTTTGAGTCAGTTCTGCATCCAAATGGCTAGTTCTCCCTTTATTCCATGAGATCTAACCTTGCTAATCAGTCTCCCAGGGGGAACCTTGTCGAACTCCTTACTGAAGTCCATATAGATCACATCTACTGCTCTGCCCTCATCAATCCTCTTTGTTACTTCAAAAAACTCAATCAAGTTTGTGAGACATGATTTCCCAGGCACAAAGCCATGTTGTCTGTCCCTAATCAGTCCTTGCCTTTCCAAATACATGTACATTCTTTGCCTCAGGATTCCCTCTTACAACTTGCCCACCACCAAGGTTAGGTTCACTGGTCTATAGTTCCCTGGCTTGTCTTTACTGCCCTTCTTAAACAGTGGCACCACGTTTGCCAAGCTCCAGTTTTCTGGTACCTCACCTGTGACTATCGATGATACAAATATTTCAGTAAGAGACCCAACAATCACTTCTCTAGCTTCCCACAGAATTCTCAGGTACACCTGATCAGGCCCTGAGGATTTATCCACCTTTATCCGTTTCAAGACATCCAGCACTTCCTCCTCTGTAATCTGGACATTTTGCAAGATGTCACCATCTATTTCCCTACAGTCTATATCTTCCATTTCCCTTTCCACAGTAAATATTGATCAGCCCTCCTAATTGCTATGAATGGTTCACTAGTATCACCATCAAATGTACAGCTAAGGGAGATTTTAAGAGCATTAAAACATCAAGGAGCAGTCAATGAAATCCCAGAGTCTCTGAATGCATTTACACCTTCAGCAAGCAAATCAATTCAGGGCAGTGAGCACACCCATCTCAAGTAGGAGCACTGACTGGCAGCTGCATTTGCACAGCACACTATAGAATAAATAAATACCCTAATGAGAACTTTGTGCTGAATACTTATTTGTCATTGACATTAAAGCATGATATGGCAGTGAAGTACTGAAAGTGTGTGTAGGAATGAATAATTTCGGTTTGGATACTTCTCAGATCTGGGTTGCCTTTCTAAGAAATTGTTCAGATGTTACGTTCACATGTCTACATTTAGTGCCTGATACAACAATATTGTATTATTCCAGGAACTGCTGTTAATTTCTCACTGGCAGTTTGCTTTCTGCTTTTGATTTTCTTAATGCAAATTCTTTGAGATACAATCAAATTGCTGAAGCTTCATGCAGCTTGAAATTAGTGAAAGACCTTTCCCAGGAGTAAAGATACCTTCTGACAATCCTGGTCGTAGCACATGCCTTACTATAACTGCAATCTGCGTTCATGTAGCAGGGATATTATTGGCCCTGGCGATTTTCCATATTTTAATTCTATTCTGTGGAGGTGCCAGTTTTGGACTGGGGTGGACAAGGTCAGGAGTCACACAGCTCCTGGTTATAGTGTAATGGGTTTATTTGAAAGCTGAAAGCTTCCGTTGAAATAATCACAGAGAATAGCCTTAAAATGAGGGCATCATGATAAGTTTTGAGAAAACTGGCATTCATCTGCATGATTCTGTGGTGATCACAGATTCACAAAGTTATGACATATCAGGAAACTCATTGATCCCATATTCCTTATTTTGCAGGTGCTTGTTTATTAAATATATCCCAGGTTTTTCCTTCCCTGTTCTCTTGGGGGGTTCATTTCAACGAGTGATTACTCTTCGCTTGAATGATATTTCCTTATTGTCATCCTAACATTCACCTTTAATATTTTGAATCTGTGTCCTCTATGTCTCATAGCCCTGTACTGAAAGCAGCAGTTTTGGCTTCGCGATAGTACTCTAGGCTGTACATTATTGATTCAGACCCCATTCCCTGGGTCTTTAATTGCATTTAAATATTGATGCGTTATTTCCTTCTTTCTTAGTTAGGTCTGTCAATGTTCCTTGGTCTATTTGTTTAAAATACATCAAATAGCTTTATGGCCTCCTCTTTGCCAGAGTACACTCACTTGTCTCAGTTATTTTCTCCTCATATTTTAATTTGTTCTTGCAGTTTTCAATAATATAGGTAACAAATTTTAAAAAACCGTCCAGTTTGGATTATATAAAATATAATGTAAAGTATAAAATCAAATTAAGCATTACAAATGTCTCCTGTCCACTACACACTGCAGTTCCTCCACTCCCTTCAATAAAGACCTTCCAACTATTTATTATGTACATCCAGAACCAACCTCAAATCCCAAAGTGATCTACCAGGCCCATTTTATCCCAGTAGCTTTTTAATAGTTTCAAATCGTTATAGAGTCATAGAGTCAGACAGGACAGAAACACACCCTTGTCCAACCAGTTCAAGCCGAACATAATCCCAAACTATCCTAATCCTACCCGCCTGCATTTGGCTCATATCCCTCCGAACTATTCCTATTCATGCACTTATCCAAACATCTTTAAAATGTCGTAATTGTACCCACATCCACCACTTCCTCAGGAAGTTCATTCCACATGTGAACCACCCCCTGTGTAAAAGATTTGCCCCTCATGTATTTTTCAAATCTTGCCCCTCTCACCTTAACAATGTGCCCTCCAGTCTTGAAATTCCCCAATAAGGAAAAGACAACTACCATTAACTCTAATTCCCTCATTATTTTATAAACCTCTATAAGGTCACCTCTCGCCCTCCTATGCTCCAGTGAAGAATGTTCCAGCCTATCCAGCCTTTCTTTATAACTCAAACATTCCATACCTGGCAACATCCTGCTAAATCCCTTCTGAACCCTCTCCAGCTTAATAAAATCCTTCCTATAACAGGGCGACCAGAACTGGACACAGTACTCCAGAAGAGGTCTCACCAATGTCCTGTACAACCTCAACATGACTTCCCAACTCCTGTACTCAAAGGACTGAACAATGAAAGCAAGCCCAATTCTCTTTTGAATTGAATCTATATCCAAAACCCTTCAGCTGGTGCTTTCCACATCTGAAAATAAGGAACAATTCCAAAACAGTGCCTTGGTTCTTTGGCTGAGAAATATAATTCGTGTTTTTTGGTTTACTAACCTTTTTGGAAATAGATTTGACGTATTTATTCCACTGAATTTTGCAGAATCAAAAAAAATGTTAAGCTCAGCCTTTATAATTTACAGCGTATGTCCTAACTGTAGCTAATCCTAGGGGCGGCACAGGGGCTCAGTGGTTAGCGCTATTGCCTCATAGCACCAGGGACCTGGGTTCAATTCCCACCTCGGGCAACTGTCTGTGTGGAGTTTGCACATTCTCCCCGTGCCTGTGTGGGTTTCCTCCGGGTGCTCCGGTTTCCCCCCACAATCCAAAGATGTGCAGGTTAGGTGAATTGGTCATGCTAAATTGCCCATAGTGTTTGGTATATTAGTCAGAGGTCAGTATTGGGTCAGAGACTAGGTCTGGGTGGGTTACTCTTCAGAAGGTTGTGTGGACATGTTGGGCTGAAGGGCCTGTTTCTACACTGTAGGGAATCTAATCTTCAAAAAGAATGTCAAGGTGTAAGAAAGAGAATTGAGAATATTTATATGGCTCCAGAAATGTTGCACTTCAGTTGTGTGGGAGACTGGAGAAAGTGGAATTGTTCTCCTCAGATCAGAGAAGGTAGAGGGGAGAATCGAAGCAATCAAAGAGAGCTAATGAGAAGAAACTATTTCCAATGGCACAAGGATCAGTAACCAGAAGATGGAGATTTAAAGTAGAGAAAATGACTAGAATTAAGATGCAGCTCTTTTTGCCTTAAGTTGTTATGATTGGAATGCACTGGCTGACTTGCAAATTTGATAGTGACTTTCAATAGGAATTGGGTAAAATGGTCAAGGAGCGGCATTGGCAGGTTAATGAAGAAAGTGGAGAGGAGTGGGAGAAGAATGAGGATCACTACCACCTATCCAAGGAAACCAGGGATGGGTCATAAAAGCTGGTCTTGCCTCGCCAGTGAAGTCTGCACTCCAAGAATGAAGAAAACGAAAATGAATCCAATTAGTAATGGTGTAAAGGGTTTGGGGATAATGTTGGTAAAAGACTTTGAGTTGTTTAATGAGACATGAATTGTTTAATGAATTGTTTAATGGCACAGCAGTCTTGATGGGCTGAATGGCTTACTCCAGTTCCTGTTACTATGACCCCATGTAGTTGAGGGTACACTGGCTGCAATAGTTGAAGGGTAGAGTTAAGTCCTCGAGAACACTCACCTGACCAAGACCAGCTCAGGTCAACCTCCAAGATAACCACAAGAAGCCATTTTCTTTAGCTTCATAATACTTCAGTGAATCCGCATAAATAAATTTGCTTAAGTGCACCGGTACGTTGCACCAGTACTTTTGAAATTACTTTTCAAATGAGCCAATCTCCTCAGATATTAGAGAGCAGGACAGGTAATCAAATACTGTGTGCATGATATATTGATTAAATTAAGAAAACTTACTTAAGGTTGAAGAGGCATGGATCAGACAGGGCTCTTGAGGGTTACAAGGTGGCTAGAAAGGAACTGAAGAATGGACATAGAAGAGCTAGAAGGGGGCACGAGAAAGCTTTAACGGGTAGGCTTAAGGAAAACCTGAAGGCATTGAACAAGCTGTCCTCCTATCTATCCAACCTAAACTTTGGGTCTGTTACGTAGATGACACCTTTGTCATCACAAAATGGAACAAATTAGAGGAAACATACAACACCATCAACAATATCTTGATAGGCATAAAATTCACAAAAGAGGAGGAGAATGACAACAAACTCCCATTCCTAGATGTGACAGTCGAACGTATAGTTAACGGAGAGCTTCAAACCAGCATCGTCAGAAAAACAAAAAACACACAGACCAAATACTTAACATCGAAGCAATCATCCCAACTCCCACAAGCGGAGCTGCATCAAGACATTATTTCAATGAGCTATATCATACTGCAGCACCCAAGAATTACAAAAAGCTGAAGAAAAATATCTCTACAATGTTTTCAAGAAAAATGGGTACCCAATAAACACAATCTGTCGATTCCTCAGAAACAAACCCAAACAAGCAGACACAACACAACCAAAAACTATAGCCACATTACCTTACATCAAAGACATATCAGAAATGACTTCCAGACTACTTAGACCCCTTGGCATCATGGCAGTCGACAAACCTACCAACACACTTAAACAGTGACTGATGAACCTAAAGGATCCATCAGATACTACCAGCAAACTAGTGTCATTTACAAAATACCATGCAAGAACTGTAAAAAACACTACATCAGACAAACCAGCAGGGAACTTGCCACCAGAGTACATGAACACCAACTGGCCACCAAAAGACACGACCCACTATCACCAGTTTCTATACATACAGACAAAGAAGGACACCATTTTGACTGGGACAACACACACACCCTAGGACAGGCAAAGCAAATACACGCATGAGAATTCTCAGAGGCATGGCACTCTAACCAGAACTCCATCAATAAACACATCGATTTAGATCCTCTCTACCTCCTCTTGAAAAAAAGAACTGGAAATGACATCACGCACCTTAAGAAACCAAGACCTATAAATAGAGAGGTGGCCCACTGATGATGTTAACTAGTATGGTGATGAAATATCTGAAAACAAACCTTCAAGCTCAGCGAGCTAACTTACACACTTATCATCAACCTGAACTACAAATCTTCTCAAAAATCGCAAATCCTAAACCATTCTACATTTATGTGAGGAACAAGAGGATGGCCAGAGTGAGGGTGGTCAACGTTTGGGTGAAGATTTGTAGCTCGGGTGCTCGTTGTTGCGGTTCTGTTTGCCGAGCTGGAAATTTTTGTTGCAAACGTTTCGGCCCCTGTCTAGGTGACATCCTCAGTGCTTGGGAGCCTCCTGTGAAGCGCTTCTGTGGTGTTTCCTCCGGCATTTATAGTGGCCTGTCCCTGCCGCTTCCGGTTGTCAGTTTCAGCTGTCCGCTGTAGTGGCTGGTATATTGGGTCCAGGTCGATGTGTTTGTTGATGGAGTTTGTGGATGAGTGCCATGCTTCTAGGAATTCCCTGGCTGTTCTTTGTTTGGCTTGCCCTATAATGGTAGTGTTGTCCCAGTCGAATTCATGTTGCGTGTCGTCTGCGTGTGTGGCTACTAAGGATAGCTGGTTGTGGCGTTTCGTGGCTAGTTGATGTTCATAGATGCGGATCGTTAGCTGTCTTCCTGTTTATCATATATAGTGTTTTATGCAGTCCTTGCATGGGATTTTGTACACTACATTAGTTTTGCTCATGCTGGGTATCGGGTCCTTCGTTCTGGTGAGTTGTTGTCTGAGGGTGGCTATTGGTTTGTGTACTGTTATAAGTCCTAGTGGTCGCAGTAGTCTGGCTGTCAGTTCTGAAATGCTCCTGATGTATGGTAACGTGGCTAGTCCTTTGGGTTGCGGCACTCTTCCACAAACTCCATCAACAAACACATCGACCTGGACCTAATATACCGGCCACTACAGCGGACAGCTGAAACTGACAACCGGAAGCGGCAGGGACAGGCCACTATAAATGCCGGAGGAAACACCACAGAAGCGCTTCACAGGAGGCTCCCAAGCACTGAGGATGTCACCTAGACAACAAAAATTTCCAGCTCGGCGAACAGAACCACAACAACAAGAGTGAGGGTGGGGCCGATTAGAGATAGTGGAGGGAAGTTATGCCTTGAGTCAGAGGAGGGAAGGGAGGTCCTTAATGAATATTTTGCTTCAGTATTCACTACTGAGAGGGACCTTGACGTTTGTGAGGACAGCGTGAAACAGGTTAATATGCTCTAACAGGTTGATTTTAAGAAGGAAGATGTGCTGAAAATTTTGAAAAACATAAGGATAGATAAGTTTCCTGGGCTCAATGGGATATACACAAGGTCACTACAGGAAGTGAGAGAAGAGATTGTTGTGCCTTTGTTGATGATCTTTGCATCCTCTCTGTCCACCACAGTAGTGCCAGATGATTGGAGGGTGGCAAATGTTATTCCCTTGTTCAAGAAAGGGAATAGGGAAAATCCTGAGAAACACAGACCAGTTAGTCTGATGTTGGTGGTGGGCAAATTATTGGCGAGGATTCTGAGAGACAGGATTTATGATTACTTGGAAAACCATAGTTTGATTAGAGATAGTCAGCATGGCTTTGTGAGGGGCAGGTCATGCCTCACAAGCCTTATTGAATTCTTTGAGGCTGTGACAAAACATTGATGTAGGTAGAGCAGTGGATGGATTTTAGTGTGGCAACATATAAAAGGCATCCAGATCGATAATTAGGAAGGGTTTAGGGGCATATGGGCTAAATGCTGGCAAATAGGTCTCGGTCAGAATAGGATGTCTGGTCAGCATGGCTGAGTTTGACTGAAGGGTCTGATTCTGTGCTTTATGACTCTATGATTCTATGACTCTGACTGAGACAGAAACTCAGATAATAATGTGAATTGAAACTGATTCATCTTTATCCATGCAAGTCCAGCTCCGTACTATGTAAAACCTGCAGAGGTGAGAAAACTGAAATATGACCAGAATATACTAGGAATCTCAACTGGCTAGCTAGCATCAGTGGAGCAAGAAATATAGTGAACATTTTAGACCAGTGACATTTCATCACAACTGAAAAAAGTTAAAACAAATTGGAGCAAGAGGTGGGTGGGATAAGAACAGGAAGAATGGCTGTCTGATCGGGTGAGAGACTGGAGAGATTCAATGAGAGAAAGGGAATGGACTTGGGTGGGAAAAGAAACTGGAAAGGAACAAGAAATAAACCATGTGCTGACAGCGTGTGTGCTAATGGCTGAAAGCTAAAAAATAGCATGAAAGAAAAGGGAATTCACATTTATAACTCACTAAAGATGGCCAGGCAAGTTGAAATGGTTGTTAAGAAGGCTCATATAAATAGCAGAATAGAGTATAAAAGCAAAGAAGTGATGCTGCATCTCCATGAATCTCCGTGGTCAGACCACGTTTAACGTATTGCAAGCAACAAATGCTAGAGATCACAACGGGTCAGGCAGCATCCATAGAGAGAGAGCAAGCTAATGTTTCGAGTCTAGATGACTCTTCATCAGAGCTGATTGTTGCGTTCAGTATTGCGTTCAGTTCTGGGCACCTTGTTTAAGGAAGAATATTAAAGCCCTGGAGAAAGTTCAAAGGTGGTTTAATAGAATGATACCAGAAATGAAGGATTTTCGATACAAGGAAAGCAGAGTGAAATTGGGCTGATTCTTCTCGGAGCAGAAGAGATTAAGCGGTGACTTTACTGAGTGTTCAGAATGATGAACGCTTTTCACAGGGTAAAGAATGTTATGTTGTTTCCACCAGTTGGTATGTCAGTAACTGGGGTCACAATTTCAAAATTGTCAATGAAAGAGCTAGACTGAGCTGAGGAGTAAATTCTATACTCAAAGAATTGTTAGGAATTGGAATGTGCTGCCTGGGAGAGTGGTGGGATTGGATTCTGTGGGAGGTTTCAGTAGAGAGCTGGATATATGTTTGAAAGAGATGAATGGGAAGGCAATGGCCTAGTGTTGTTGTTGTTTGAACTATTCATCCAGATACTCAGGTAATGTACTGAGGATTTGGGTTTGAATCCTGCAATGACAGAATGTTGAATTTAAACTTAATAAAAATCTGAATTTAAAACGACTAATGATGATCATGACTCCATTGTTGATTATCAGGAAAATCCCAACTGATGCTACTAATGTCCTTGAAGTGAGGAAATTGCCATTCCTGATGAAGTGCTTACGCCCGAAACATCGATTCCCCGGCTCCTCGGATGCTGCCTGACCTGCTGTACTTTTCCAGTGCCACACATTTTGACTCTGACTCTCCAGCATCTGCAGCCCTCAATTACTCCCAACTGCTATCCGTACCTGGTCTGGCCTATATGTGACTTTAGTCCCATAGCAATGTAGTTGACTCTTAACTGCCCTCTGGGCAATGAATGCTGGCCTAGCCAGCGACACCCTTGTCCTGTGAATGAACATTTTTTTAAAAATAAGGCAGCTGGAGAGATGGGGGCTAGCTGGGTAGTTCTTTCATGAGCTCGTATAGATACTCTGGGTCAAATGGCCTACTGCTGGACTGAAAATTCTACGATTCTATAACATTTACAGATCTCAATTGTTGAACTCAATGTTGAGTCAGGAAAGTTGTATCATGTTAAATTGGGAGCTGAGATACTGTCTCTCAAGCTTTTGTTGAGTCTCACTGGAAAAGTGCAAAAGACTGAGGACAGAGATGTCAGTGTGAGGGCTTGGCAGCAAAATAAAATGGCAGGCCATCAGAAGCTCAGCATTGTGCTTACAGCCAGATCCATCAACATGGTGACCCCTAGTTAGTGTTCTGAGCAGCGAATATTGTACAGTACTCTAAACTGAAAGAGTCTAGTCTCCTTGCTACAGGAAAGATGTTATTAAATTTGAAAGGGTTAAGAAAAACATTTACAAGAATGTTGCCAGGTTTGGAAGGTTTCATCCAAAGGGAGAGACTGAACAGGCTGGGGCTGTTTTCCCTGGAGCGTCAGAGGCTGAGGGGTGACCTCATAGAGGTTTACGAAATTGTGAGGGGCATGGCTAGGATAAATAGCTAAGATCTTTTCCCCAGGGTAAGGGAGTCTAGAACTAGCGGGCATAGGCTTAAGGTGAGACAGGAAAGATTTAAAAAGAACCTGGAGGGTACATTTGTCATGCAGATGGTGGTCTGTGTATGGAATAAGTTGCCAGAGGAAGTGGTGGAAGCTGGTACAATTACAACATTTAAAAGACATCTTTTAAAGGAGGTAAAAAGGCAGGTGTTGCATTGCCTGTGTTTGAATGGGAAGGTGCCAGGGGAAGGGGACAGAGTGAATGGGGTGACTGTTGCTGTGTGTTTCAGGCTTTTGCAGAGGGAATGGTCCCTGTGGAATGCTGAAAACAGAGGGAACAAACACTTGTTTGTGGTATCACAATGAAAGTGGTGAAATGAGCGGTTGAATATGAAAGCTGGTGGGACTAGAAGGTGAGGATAAAGGTACCCGATCATGGTACTGGGATTGAGCAGAAGGGGTGAGAACGGCAGTGCAGGAAATGTGAAGAATAGGGTTGAGGACCCCGTCAGTCAATGGGGAGATGTTCCCTTGTTGAGGGTAAAAGACAACATCTCAGAAGAGATGTTAATGATATTGAAAGCAAGATTACAAAGAACACAGAATCCATTCAGCCCATCTAGTGCATCCTTTTGTGGAAGCCTTAAATCTCACCATTGTAGCATCCTAATGGCTCCATTGGTCTCTACTACCTAACTAGAAAGATTATACGAGAAGTCTATTTAGTAAAATACTTCCTGCATTTGTAATGAATTTACTGCCACCTTTTAATCTATGTCTCCTTGTTCTGCAGTCACAAATCCACTTGAAACTGTGTTCAGGATTAAGTTAATCTCCATTCTTCTTGGCACCTTCTATACTTCCATCTCATTTGTCTGCTTTCGAGAATTTTAACCTTCTTTCAAAAGTTCATTGCTCCTCTGGCATTGCTTCCCCTGTTCTTGTGTTTCAGTAACTGGAATTGAAGTCAATCTCAAAGGGATTGCATGACCACAATACAGCTTTCAGCAAAACAGCCTCATAATTATGAGTTAAATTCCCTGACTGTCAGGAATTCAGGGGGATTGTGCAAATTCAGTCTTGAAAGTGTCAAATACGAAGGTTTACTGATTCTTTATTGATTCGGAAATATAAGTTGATGTTCTGTTTGTTTTTGTTGACTGTTGCTCTGCAATGGCTGGACATGATACTTGTAAATCTATCATCACACTCTAATCTCTTTTACAACTAATTTGTCATCGTTAAGTCTGTTTCCCATTTTGCTTCCAACATGTAATGCTTTGCGCTTATTAAATTTCATGCACCAATGTTCCAAACAAAATCTTTCAAATTCTGTCCTGATACTTAAGTTCCTTGGCTCTTTCGCAATTCCCCAGTCCTCGCAGATTTGTATCATCTACAGAATTGAGATTGTGTTTCTATACCGAGATTACTTTAAGGTATTTTCTCATCTTTACATCGATAGTTTGGGACCTGCCTCAATTATTAACCGAAGCAGCAATTGCCAATCTAACCTAACTATGGAAAGAACTGCAAATTTATTTCTCTGAAATGATTTATATCTTAGTGCATAGGGAACACTTGCAAAGTTTGTGGATGACACAAAACTTGGACGACTTGTGAGGAAGACAGTGTAAGACTTCAAATGGACGCTGACACATTGGTGGAGTGGGAGAAACTGAGGACTGCAGATCAGAGTCGAGAGTGTGTTGTTGGGAAAACACAATAGGTCACACAGCATCCAAGGAGGAGGAGAATCGACGTTTTGGGCATAAGCCCTTCATCAGGAATCCTTATACCCGAAACCTTGATTCTCCTGCTCCTCGGATTCTGCCTGACCTGCTGTGCTTTTCCAGCAACACACTGTCGACATTGGTGGAGTGGGCAGGTAGGTGGCTGATGATGTTAAATGCAGAGAAGTGTGGGGTGATGTGCTTTGATACAAACAACATAGAGAGAAGGTATAAAATAAAGGGTACTAGTCTGAAGGGTGTGTTTGAGCAGAGAAACTCAGGTTTATATGTTCAGAAATCATTAAAGGTGGTGAAACAGGCAGTATGAGTTGTTAATAAAGCATTCAGAATTCTAAGCTTTATAAATACCAGCACAGAGCACAACAGCAGAGTGGTTATGATGAACTTATATAAGAACTCATATAGATTAGTTAGTCCTCAGCTGGACTATTTTATACTGTTCTGGCACTAAACTATAGACAGGATGTGCACACACTGGAGGGAGTGCAGAAAAGTTTTATAAGAATAGTTTCAGAAATGGAAAATTTTACTTACGATGATTGATTGGAGAAATTGGGACTGTTTGCCTTGTAGAGGAGAAAGCAAAGAGGAACTTTTATTGATGTTTTCAAAATCATGAGGAGTCAGGACAGATTGGATAGGGAGAAGCTGTTCCCACTCATACATGCATTGAGAACCAGAGGACACAGGTTGAAAGTGTTTTGCAAACTAAGAAAATATAGCGTCATAGAGATGTATTGCACAAGAACAGATCCTTCGGTCCAACTTGTTCATGCCAACCAGATATTCTAAATGAATCCCTTCCTATTCAGGTGTCTTTCAAATTTGTAATTATACCATTCCCTCCAAAAGCTCATTCCATACATGCACCAGCCTCTGCATGAAAAGGTTGCCCCTTAGGTCCCTTTTAAATTTTTCCCTTCTCACCTCAAACCTGTGCCCTTTAGTTTTGGATTCCCCTACCCTTGGGAAAAGACCTTGGCTATTCACTCTATCCATGCCCTCATGATTTTATAAACTCCACAAGGTCAACCCTCAGCCTTCGATACACCAGGGAAAATAGCCCCAGCCTATTCAGCCTCTCCGTCTAACTCAAATCCTCCAACCCTGGCAACATTCTTGTGAATCTTTTCTGAACCCTTTCAAGTTTCACAACATCTTTCCTATAGCAGAGAGACCAGAATTGAACACAGTATTACAAAACTGCCCTGACCAATGTCCTGTACAGTGGCAACCTGACCTTCCAACTCCTGTACTCAATACTCTGACCAATAAAGGAAAGCATACAAAATGCCTTCTTCACTATCCTATCTACCTGTGACTCCACTTTCAAGGGACTATGAACTCCCCAGGACCTACCAATATAAAGAAAGAAAAAGCTTTTCTGCACAGTGAGTAGTGAAAGGATGGAATGCACTCCTTGAAGTGTAATGGAGGTAATTTTAATTGAAGCATTCAATAGGGCATTCGATGATTATATAAATAGAAAGAATGTGCAGAGTTACAGGGAAAAGACGGGAGAATGGCACTATGTTAAAATACAGAGATGCAGTGCAAATACAACAGGCCAAGTTGCCTCCATCTCTACCATAGCAATTCTATGTTATGTTCAAATGGCCTCTAGTGTAATGTATCAACCAAGCTGGGCTTGGCAACTCCTCATAAACCATACTGATGGGAATGTGAATTCAGCATAAAGAGTTGGCTGTGCGCTGTAATTATTGGATTCATCATGTGTTAGTACAATATGGATCATGGGTTGGTTAGTTCAGTTGGCTGGTTTGTTATGCAGAGTGATGCCAGTAGCATGGATTCAGTTCTTGTACCAGCTGAGGGTACCATCATGGACTCTCCTTTTCGACCTCTCCCCTCACCTGAGGTGTGATGACTCTCAGGTTAAACCACCACCAGTCATCTCTCTTTAACGAGACATGAGGACTATGGAAACTTTATAACACTGGATTATCAAGTTGTGTGCTTGTTGTGTCTTTGCATTGAACCATGCTTAAAATAAACTATATTTTGCTATTACAATGGGACTTTCAACAGCAGGTGGTGACTGTGAGGGAGAACATCCAGCAGGGGAGTTTGAACGGCCAATCATACCTGTTCTGGAGGAAGGAGTGCCTTTGTCAGAAAGATGCCTCATGGAGAAAGGGACAGAAAAGGCGTTTCTCAATCAGATGTTAACCACAGGTGTAGTTCATGTGAATATGTTTTTTCCCCCTAGTGTAGCCTGAATTTCTCTTCATGTTTGTAAAGTCCAGATGGCAAAGGATTCTTACTTCAGGATCTTCAGGCCATTTGTGCAGTTAAGTATCTCAATATTATGTTACAGTACTAGTATCCATTGGTGGTTGAGAGGAAGACACTGTGAGAGGTGGGAGGGGAAGAGATTAGTCCTATTTTTGGTTTTATGAATGGGATGCAGCCATTTCCCATCAGATTTGGACTGGAATGAAAGTTCTTTGTCTCCACCGCACATTGAAGTCATGTTCACATTTCTGATCGCCATTAGTTTTGGTACAATGGGAAAACACATGACAGATACACATCATGGGACATGATTTGCTTGCTGAAAACAATCCTTTAGGCAGATGCACACTTCGGTTTATAGCTTGTATCATGTGCTATTTATCCATTTTTAGTGAACAGAATGACCCTAAAGATGGAGTTGAGATACAGATAACCATTGAGTGGGAAAACAGGGATGAATTCATTTGTGGGATGTGGGTGTTGCTGGCTGGGCCAGCATTTATTGCCTGTCCCTAGTTGCCCTATTCCATTTCCTATTTGTGAGTGCCTGAATATTTGATTCTTCTAGGAAATTAAGTTGTCTCCACCCGTATTCATTGCAACAGAGGAAACTTCTGAACAGCCCATGATTGGAAGAGGTTATTAGCCTGAGGGACACAAATGAATAATTTAGATGAGGCCCCGTTGCGCAGTCATAGTGCTTCATAAAGAGTGAAGCAGTTTCCATGGTCTCTGAAAATCAATTTTGTCTTTCTCAATTAGTAGAAACATTTCAGACAGCCTGGTCCAGTTCTCAAGTATGAAGGGCAACTCTTTTGGTTGGTGATTAGTCAGTAAGTAATATGTCCCCAGGAGGCAGTTAAGGGAGATAGGCAAGCCTTTCAGATATTACAAGTTTATTTTGTAACTTGAGATTTGACTACATTTTCCAAATTAGTCTCTCTTCAGAAATCATTGACTAAGCTTTTCCTTTGTGCTGCTCGAGGCACCACAGAGGAACAAGGCCAACAGAAAAAAGCTTGAATATGGAGAGTGTTGAAATTTCCAGCACTTTCACGCTACAAATAACACAGTGGACTGAACAGTGCAATGTAATTTAGTTTGACTATTTGAAATTTGACGGACATAACAGATTTACAGTTCCACTGCTAACGTGTTATAAGATTGAAGGTCATTGGTTATAAAGCATTTACTTCGAATGATGTCTTATCGTGATGTACATTTTGGATCAACCACCCACTGCAGAACATTGCAATAGAATGTGTACAGAGACCCAGTCATGCTTCATTGCTACACACTGTGTATGTGTAAGATTTCAACAGATTCAACCATTTGAAAATAATGCTTATTAATTTTTCAATTGTGAAATTGAGATATGAATTAATGACTTAATAATTCACTATTAAATCTGAATTAGGGTTTGGAAAACAAGAAAGGATAGATGAACTACATCCTAAAATATCTAGAGATAAGCTAAGAAATTTCTGAAACAGTGTCAATTTCTGAGTCAATAGAAATTCCTGACTGGAAATGTGCAATTGTCGCTTCCAGGTTCAAGAACCTTGCATAGTATGTTACATTTTGGGGTTTCTGGTTGTGACTCCATGTGAACACTTTGATGTAATAGCTTAAAAGTGTTACTATTGTGTTCAATGTCACATGTAAGGGATTAAACTCACGGGATAACAAAGTTGTGAGGTGTACATCAAAATTCAGAAGGAATATGAACTAGTAAACAACAAAAATTATTCTGGATGTTTAATCATACTTATTCTGGTTGATATAAGTTAATTCATGGGTGCTGATCAGGAATGGTTACCAATATAGTCTGGCCGGATTCTCAGCAAAGAGGAAAACACAAGTTCAGTTTTGGCCAGGTCCAACATAGGCTGGCAGAGGACAGGCCTTCTTCTAAACTGGGAATGGTTTTACAAACTACAAATGTCAGAAGTGGAAAAACACAAACTAATACATTGTCTGCTGTCCAGTATTGTGCAGAGTACTTTTGTTGTTTTACGTTATTATAGGAAGTGCTATGAAAGTTTACCACAAATCTTGAATTGCTACTTTTTCAGGCCAATGCACTCTTGTGTATCCTCCTCCTGTACTCACCTCAAACAGCCGTATAACACTTGAAACTTCAGCACTCCTGCAACTTTGGATCCTTGTTTATTCCTAATTAAACTTAATGTCTCCATTGCAGACCATTCCCTCCTTAAGACTTTGGTCTCTCTACTGCTTGTCCTGTTTTCAAGATGCTGTTTTATACATACCTTACTGACAAAACGTTTGCTGACCTGTACTAATAAATTGAGTATGAAGTATTAATTTATATTTTTATATTATTAATTGTCAACAGTTATTAAATTATTTTGTTATTATTAATTTATCTTATTAATATTCTATTAATTATACTAATATTGCAAGCAGTTACACAGGTGATTGAGGTAATTGATTAAGTAATGATATAAAAGGACAGCAAATGGAATTGGTTTATAGAAGCCGCTGCAAGAGAAGTAAGTTTGCTGAACATTTTAGTTTTAAAAATTGCCAGCTCAGATTGATTTAATGTAACAACTCAGAGGAAAGATTATACTTATGTTTAATTGGAACTGAACATCCTTCTAACACATGGTCTTATTGAGACTTGTTTTGAGTGGGGAACATGAGAAAACAACACTGATTTATACTGAACCATTTGTACCACACGCTGGCTGACAGATGCCTTGGGCACCCCCAAAACATTTCTAACAAAAACGTTGAGGTTGCATTCTTCCAAATGAAGAGCTGAACTCAAATAAATAAAAAAACCCTACATAAATTTCACACCACCAGATAGCTCATCGCTCCCTACAGCCAATGAAGTGCATTTTAAGCATTGTTACTATTATAATGTTAGAAACACACTGCCAATTTGCACACAGCAGGCCTCCACAAACAGCAACTTCATAAAGATCAGATTTTTAAAAATTTGTAATGTTGTTGGGGGATAAATATTAACCAGTGTAGCTCTCCTCCTCTTGAAAATGTTAGTATAGGATTGTATGTTCTAGATGTGGGTTTGCTCGCTGAAGTGGAAGGTTCATTTCCAGACGTTTCGTCAACCTACTAGGTAACATCTTCAGTGGGCCTCCAGGTGAAGCACTGTTGATAATTCCTGCTTTCTATTTATATATTTGGTGATGTCATTTTCTGTTCTTTTTCTCAGGGGGTGGTAGATGGGGTCTATCAACAAACACATCGAGTTAGACCCCATCTACCACCCCCCTGAGAAAAAGATCAGGAAATGATATCACCACAGGAAATGACATCACCACAGGAAATGATGTCACCGCAGGAAATGACATCACCAACCCAAAGAAACCAAAACATAAATAGAAAGCAGGAATTATCAACAGTGCTTCACCCGGAGGCCCACTGAAGATGTTACCTTTCGTAGGGTGATGGAATGTCTGGAAATGAACCTTCCAGCTCAGCGAGCAAACCTACATCCAAAACATCAACCCGAGCTACAAATCTTCTCAAAAACTCACTAGGATTGTATGTATCCACTCAAGTCAGTTGATGGGAACTCAGTTTCACAGCATATCAGGAAGACAGCACTTCCAAATGCTTTTGTGTTTAAGTCCTGGAACTGGACCTGAAACCCAGAACTTTATAACCCCAAAAGGCAAGAGTCTTACCAATTGAGCCACAGCTCACATGAGTGACACAAGTTTCTGGCAATGTAAGAATTACAACATGAAAATGCTAACCTCTCTATACTCCTTCCTCCTCAGAGACAATCCTTGAAACATTTGACCAGGTTGTTGGTCATTTGTCCAAATATTACTTTGTGTAGCTTGGTGTCCAATTATGCTTCATAACACACCTGTGGAATGTCATGGGATGTTTTATTACTTTAAAAGTGCTATATAAATATAAATGGCTATTGTTAAAATGTCAGCATATGTTGAGTGTTAATTGTGTCCTGAAGCATGAAGACTCTACAAGGTTCTATTATTTGAATTCCAAGTTATCACATAAAAAAGGAGAGGTGTTTCTATAAATACAACTCTCAGAAAATTTATTGCAGAATTAATAAACACAATGCCATAATTTCCTTGGTTTTCTTAAGCCATGCATGGAATACGTTCTGTGCCAAGCGAACACAAATAATTGAAGATGCTTCTTTAGGGTCATGCTTTAAACTTGTTGACACCATTATACTTTTCAGACAGCACCAAACAAAAAAAAACTGCACAGTAATTCTCACTGAATCACACTGCAAAGTGACTGTTTGCTCGTAATCCCTGTCTATCTAACAATGGCTATGTATAACCATATTAGGAGAAAGGGTCAGGTAGATGAATAAGGATAGATGTGACAATGTAACATGACTGTAGGTGAGTGATCTACGAATACTATAAAAGAGGCTAGACCTCTACCAAGATTGACTGATGGCTTTAAAACAAACAGCTGTAAACAAGGCACCAATATGGCTTCCTCTTGAAAGCGCACAATTCTCATCTTCCACACAGTATTCAAACTGTTGGCATGCTGACTGGAGGGAGATACGAAAGGTGGAAAGAGTTGCTTCTCATAACAGGATGAAAGGGCACCAAAAAAAAAGTGGTTGAATTATCTCCAAACCATGCCTGTGTGTCATATCAGAACCAAAAGGACATTGGCTCAGGCTGAAATGAAGTCAACTGTGCATTACTTCAAAGAAGAGTATTTTGCACAGAGACTTATTGAGAAGAAACTAACATACATCAAAATAAAAATATTCTTATTAAAAACAAGATTTGCAAGATCCTATGGATCTTGGTTGAATAATATCTTGACAGCATACAATTTCATTACAATTTGAACCTTTAATTTCTGAAATACTATTAATGTTACACTGCAGATTATAAAATGTAACCTCTGGGTACTGTGCACATTTTACAACATATATTTAGAAATATTACATTACTAACAACATATTCTTGGACCTTTTCAATTCTACCTTGCAGCTTCACATTTGGATGGAAAGAATTATGTATTCTTTTTATTTTGCTGTTTTAGTGATAATTGTAATTTTAACAAATCCAACCCAAATGCTTCAACTTTAGTACCTTCACAGAAGATTGTCTAAATATCTCATTTTTTTCAGGAGCTTCATTATTTTAACTTTGTGGATATTAAAATTAGTACCATAATTCAGGACTTAGTACATTTTACATTGTCTGTTATATATCAGATATATGTTAATTTAAAATGATCTATTTTGAAATTAATGTTCTTTATACAATTTACAAGGAGTTTGCAGCTAATCACAATGTCCCTCTGATTATAAAAAAAAATTAATAACCATTCCCTTCTCAGATAGTTATGCCAATGTTTAGTTTATTGGGCATTAGGTTAAAAAGCAACAAGAGCTTCTGGCAGTTGCCCTATAATTATTTAATTGTTTTTGTTCTTTAGAAAAAGAGGAAACCTCATCCTTGCTACCAGGAATACAAATAAGTATTAAATAAGTGAAATGACAAATAAAGATTTAAACTCACAATACACAATACATCAAGATCAGGAATAGAGTATAATCTACACTTAAATAGACTGCCATTGCTGGTATTATTATTAATTTACATATAAGAGCACACGAAAGCTTAAGTACCACAATTTGCACCAAACTGTCCTGCTACCTTTAGAATAAGGGAATATTGTGGAAGACCAAATACTACTTCATCTGATGATGGTTGCATTTGTGTGCTGTAAACAGAGATTGGGGTTTTCTGTGTTGCTAATAGTTCTCCACATGTTGATGCCCGATGTTTACCCCATCTACACTTTGCTACTCAATGCCATAATTTAGCATGTTGATGTTTGCAGAGGGAAGGGGACAGAACTGGTATCAAGTTCTTAAAGTGAAAATGACACAATGCAGCTTTTACTTGTTATGCAGCAATACAGCGTACTGTATTAAACAGTTCCTGTCTTTATAACTTTGTTTCCTGGCTGTGATAAATAACTCTATCTACAGGCACAGGTTTCCACTGACATGTTGGGATACACCTTTAAAACCACGTTTTTGCTCTCATCAAAGAAGAGAACACTTAAGGCATTCATTTTGTCCGGTACACAGCAGGGCTCTGGAATTCCTGGGATAATCCCAACAGCCTTGACAATGCTTTGGATTGTTGCATGATTAGAAGGACGAACAACCTGTGATAAAAGGCAAAATAAAATCATTAGTTACTTGAAAGCTATTGGTCGACTGGAGAATGATTTATGTCTTGAGTCTGTAAATTTCAAATTCATAATCTTCTTGTGCTGGAATGTCACATTCCATTGCATAGTGTATATCTAACAATCACTGCTAGACAATTCTTGTATTAAATGACTACCACATTATCACAATTCAGTGATATAAATGCCAAGTAAATTTGTAATTAGTTAAATGGCTAATTACAGCAATTTTTCTGATCAGATGCATTCTTTTTAGAGCTGCCAGAGTTTCTTTTTAAAACCCACTCCGAAGCATTGAACTGGTAAAACTACAATATTAAAAATATCAAAGTTTAAATGTTAAAGGTGTTTTCAAAATAATTTAAAATAACATTGCTAAAATATGCAGGAAATGTCTTAATAGCAAATTATACTCATGAGAACCTGTAATTTTTGCTTTAGGCATTTGTTTGGCTGCAAATAAAACAAATCAGCAAAAGAAATAAGAGTCAGGCTAAGGAGAGTGTTAATGGCATCTCTTAGTCTCTGGCCTGGAAAGACAACAGAGAAACTGAAACAAAATCCAACATTAGAAATTGAAGAACATTGGGCAACAATAGGACAGTGAAATTAAATCAATCCCTCTTTTTGTGAACGCCCACTTACAGAAATGGAATACTGATGTTACATTTAAACTTATTTGCAAATATATAATCAATACTGTGAAAAGCCAGATACAAATTTGGCTTAAAACAACTCCAGTATTTTGAAAGGGTAGAAAGTGTAGGTGTGAATAGATTTGACAAGGTAGGTAATGAAGTATGCACAAAAAGTCATTTGTATACAAACACAGAGATTGCATTTGTCTTGCAATGTCTATCAAATCTTGCCTTTTTAAAGTAACAGCTTAAAAAGCAAATATGCCTTCATTACTACAGGGTATTCTGTTACAGTTAGAGACCATCAAAACATGTTTGCAAGGTTGTGTGAGTATTATTTGAAATAAATTGCTTGATATAAAGGAATAACTGCCCTTTTCTTCTGTTGTAGCTTTGTGTTTGTTCTGCATCTGTGCTCACTCCCACGAAACAATGTAGACAACCGTGTCCAATCAAAGCAATGGGTGGGCTCAATATTTAATTCACAGCTTTGCAAAATAAAAGGGTTTTGTCTACAGAAAGAGAGCCTACATAATTCTACCTCTATCATCAGGACATAGCTGAAATGCCTTATGTACATTATTTTTCACCATGTCAGTGGCAGAAATAATTTTGCCTTTGTGCCATTATTTTTACGGATGATCGTCCTGGCTTGCAATATAAACATACTTGATAATGCGACAAATGCCTTTTTGCTAATAGCTGTTTTTCTTCTTTTAAATTAATTTCTGGGATGTATGCATCCCTACTATGGCTGACCTTGCTGCCCTTCCCTAGAAATCCTGAGAATAAATAGGACACCTTCCTGACTAGTTGCAATTGCATTTACAGCAGTTTACTGTCAGTAAAAGGTTCATTTCATAGGGCTGTACAGATATGTGGCCGGAGTGACACTTTGGTCAAACTGGGTAAGGATAGCAGGTTTCCTTCACTAAAGTGCGCTGTATTGGAGACAGAGTTCCTCTATTCTTAGACATTTGAAAGTTGTAGAATGCAAATTCCTCTGAACGCACAGTTTTCCTGATTGCCTTCAAAAGCTGGAGGGTTTTTTATGAATGAAATTTCTGCAAAGTCGAATTGAGAACTCAAGATTCCTCACGAAATTTCACAATGGCAGAGGTTGTCAAAGCTGAGTTTGCACCACATTATAAATCTTCACTTCCACAATCTCCAATTAAACTTTAATTTGTCCCATTATAATTTATAAACTGGTCAGTTTAAATAATTTAGGTGAAAGTGGGTATTGCAGATGCTGAAGATTAGAGTCAAGATTAGAGTAGTGCTGGAAAAGCATAGCAGGTCAGGCAGCATCCGAGGAGCAGGAGAATCAACATTTCAGACAAAAGCCCTTCATCTAATCTTGAGTTTAAATAATTTAACTAGTTCAGGACTAATGCATGGTGACTTCATACCAATGGCATATTCCTAATTCTAATTGAATAGTCATTGATTAAAACTGATTATATTTGCATACTCAATAACGTGTACAATTAACTAACTTTTGTGATTCTAAGGGAATTTGATGGCCTCCGTTACAACACTGCTAAATAATCCTCATTAATCTTTTAATTGTAGCTTTAACTCTAATTCTGGCTCAAATGTATTTAATTACAGGTTGAAATTCTGAATCACATTGTCCACGCTTAATACAATTATTTCATATTAATGAATTAAAACTCCTATTGTTCACCATAATCCTCAATACCAGTGCACTGCAAGGCTGCATACTAATCCCCTACTATACTCCGTATCCACTCGCAACTGTGTGGTCAAATCCCACCTCAGTTCCATTTACAAATTTGCTGAAAACATCACCATTGTAGATTGGATCTCAAAGAACAACAAGACAAAGTACAGAAAAGAGAGTGAGTGCTTTTTGGCATGGTATAAAGCCAACAATCTCTCCATCAGTGCCAGTAAAATGAAGGAGCTGGTCATCGACTTCAGGAAATGGAGTGAAGGGCAAGCCCCTGACTGTATCAATGCTGCTGAGGAGATGATTGACAGCATCAGGTTCCTGGGAATGATTACACCAACAATCTATCCTGATCCACTCAAGTCGTTAAGACAGCACAACAATGTCTCTACTTCCTCAGAAGGCTAAGGAAATTTGGCATGTCCACAAAGACTCTTACCAAATGTTATAGATGCACCACAGAAAGTACCTTATCTGGAAACATTTCAGCATAGTATGGCAACTGCTCTTCCCAAGACTAAATAAACTGCAGAGAGTCCTGAACCCAGCCCAGTCCATCACACAAACCAGCCTTCCATCCATTGGCTCCACCTATACTTCCCACTGCCTCGGGAAAGCAACCAACATAATCATAGACCCTTCCTTCCCTGGTTATACTCTCTTCCACCCTCTTCCGTCAGGCACAAGATATGGAAGTTTGAATACGTGTCCAAATAGATTCAAGAACAGCTTCTTCCCCGCTGTTATCAGTCTCTTGAATGGACCTTTCAAACGTTCATTCTGGTATCTTTTTCTGCATCTCTTCTGCAGCTGTAACACTGTATTCTGCACTCTGTTTTGCTCCCCTGAAGCATTTTGTGTGGAACAATCTGCCTGTATAGTATGGAAACCAACACTTCTCACTGTGACCAGAATAAATCAATTAATCAGGAATATCTGTCGCTCACGCCTCTCATCCACCCAAGGAAAAGTCTTGATCGGTGAACATCTGAAGTCCTAATTAACGTGGATTTTACATGAATTAATTTGAGTATTAACATGGGCCAAACAGATCTAATCAGACTTAAAACCAAAGTACTGCGGTTGCTGGAACAGCAGAGGGAAAAAAAATCAAAGTGCAGATCCACCAACATCTGTGGAGGGGGGGGAACAACGTTAACAGGCCAGTGGGTCGTTTTGGATGAGACGTGAGGAACTCAAGCCGTGAACATTGTATTTCCTTCCTGTCAATGTTGGAGCAAACTGTAGAATGGTTCTGAATACAAAGGTGGTAGACGCTCTTAACACACAAATGCATGAGGGCCCCAACGCTGTAACGATGAAGGGAGTCAACTATAAATGATTGGGGGGGGGGCACGCTGGTGATAACGTTTCTTGTCCTGCATTTTGTTTTTGTTTTAACATACACAGTGATGTCTTTATTTGATGCTCCCACTCAATTACCCTCAAGACACCAACAGCAGAAACCCGACAGCCTAAGAGTTTGTGGTAAGCCCTTCCAGCGATTCAGGGAGCGCTGAGCCTTTCCTAACGAACACTTCCCCTCTGTCTCCAGCTGTTCCCCGCTCAGTAAGTAATTCATCGAGCTGTCTGATCCCGGCGATATGCCACTGCTACCAACCACCACGTTCTCTATTTTAACTGGCATCTTAGAGACAGAATTAACACCGTTACCGGGTGGTTTAAATCCTTGCCCGCAAGATTACTCTACAAGGCGGCCCAGCACTCCCACACAAACCCGAGACTGTGCGGAAAACTAACAATCCAAATGAACACAACTGCTCTCTAGTTCAAAACAAATAGTGTCCCGTGTCCTTCCCTGCTCTATATTGGGGAACCAAATTGTATAAAGGGTACCTGAGGAGGCAGTGGCCGTGTGGAGGTAATATCCATTGTTCAGGGGCCGCGTAAGTTCAAATCCCATCATGGGAGATGGTGAAGTTTGAATTCAATAAAAGTATTTTTTTTCAGTGGAAAGGCAGTGATGTAATGGTAAAGTCATTTAATCAGTAACGCAGAGCCCCAGGCTAAACTCCAGGGATTGGGGGGGGGGGGGGGGGGGGTCCACAACCCTCCAGGGCAGATGGCTAAAGTTCCATGTTTAAAGCTGTCATTGAGGTGCAGTGTAATGGCCCTACCTCCAGGCCAGAAGGTCTTGATTCAATCCCCATCTGGGTATATCGTGAACAAATCGATTTCAAAATGAATTTATAAACGTGAAGTGTAAGGAGAAACGACATGTGTGTTTTCAAGTAGGGTTCTTGGAGCGCAGGTTGAGCACATCCCTACTGGAGAGGCGTGTGTGTGACAACATCTCTGAACAAAGCAAGACCTTCTCTGAGGTTTCAACAAGTTTTGCGAGATCTATACGGGTTTCAGATAATTACAGATTTGAGGGGTTTGGGCTTCAAAAGGGACAAGGAGCTGAGTCGAACAGTCTCAGTGTCTTCCCCTGAGCCTGTTTGAAATTCACAAATCATTTGACTTGTTCCAGTCTCATAAAGAAGTGTGTAATTTCCTTTGCATTTCAGTTGGACTACATATCAGTATGAAAGCAAATTACTGCGGATGCTGGAATTTGAAACCAAAAGAGAAAATGCTGGAAAATCTCAGCAGGTCTGGCAGTATTTGTAAGGAGAGAAAAGAGCTGACGTTTCGAATCTAACTGACCCTTTGACCCTTATGAGACTGGAACAAGTCAAACGATTTGTGAATTTCAAACACAGGCTAACGTCAGCTCTTTTCTCTCCTCACAGATGCTGCCAGACCTGCTGAGATTTTCCAGCATTTTCTCTTTTGGACTACATGTCAGCCCTGAAATAGGGTATGTTCGGTCTGCTCTTGGGTGTCAGGGTTAGAGTGGTGCTGGAAAAGCACAGCAAATCAGGCAGCATCCCAGGAGCAGGGAAATCGACGTTTCGGGCAAAAGCCCTTCATGAGGAGACTTGCCTAACTTGCTGTACTTTTCCAGCACCACTCTAATCTTGACTCTAATCTTAGGCAAATGCAGTACCTACGTTCGCCCTGCTCTCGGGTGTGTTATTTGATGGAGAGGGAGTTCAGTGAGGGAGAGCTGGATTGGGCAATTGAGAAAAGATTGCCTTTTAGCTATTGTTTGGAGAGGAGACTACAAGACCAAATGACTGAGAAAGGCAGGGTATTCACAATTTTTTTTTCTCTCTCTCTCTATGGACTGTCTTGACATCTTACCTTGGGCATTGGGAATTCACATGCACCCGCGCAGTAATAGGCGTCGAAGGATTTGGGAGATATAATCCACTCGCTCCAGCCAATGTCAGCGAAGTCTACTTTCAGATATCTCCTGGAGCAGGTCCTGGGCTCGTTCCACTGCCTCCTCCTGGCCTTCCGCATGGTTTTCTCATCAAAGCTGAGGACCTGGGAGCGCAGAACCTGGTGTTTGCTGGCTTCCTGTTCCTTCCGCCTCCTCTCCTTGCGGGCCACCTTGGGCTTGAGGGAACGCTCCGCATTTCCCCAGAGATCGTGCTTGTGGTACTGGCTGTACTCCACCCCAGGCAGTTCGTTGTTCTGCAGGGAAGGCGAGGAAAAGTAGGTTTCCCTCCGGACCCGGGAGTCCCTGGAGGCGTTGGGAGACGGACTGGCTTCTTCCTCGTTGGAGGGGAACGGCCCGTACCGCTGCAGGGTCAGGCCCACGCTGTTGGGCTCAGAAATCGCCAAGTCATTGGCGTAGATCAAGATGTAGGGTAGGTGGCTGGCTGGGGTGGGACTCTGCACCTTCTCCCCAAAGTCGAGCTGGGCGCTGAGCAGGAGCCTGTCCTGTCTCCGGGCCCCTTTCACAATCTGGGAGATATCATTCAGGCACCACGCCCCCCTCCTTTGGGGTGTCACGGTCAGATTGCCCAGCAGTTTCTCCCAAGGGGAAGAGGGCGAGGAGCTGGTGAAACTCAGCTCCACCGGCTGGCTCTTGTGCAGCGAGAGACACGGCGCGTCCTTGGAGTTTTTGCAGGAAATGTGCCGGTTCCTCCAGCGTTTCTGAACGAAGAAATGCAGGGTAGCGACCAGGATCAGTTCCGACTCTTGGATGGAAGTCAAGTTGAAATAATACAGGATCTGGTGGTCAATAATCTCTGGACAAAAGTAAACCAAAACCAACAAAAATCGGTTAGCTCAAATACAAATCGAAAGGACTGTAAGTCGGAAACAATAAACAGAAATGGCTGGAAAAGCTCAGCAGGTCGGGCAGCATCCGTGGAGAGAAATCAGAGTTAATGTTTTGGGTCGAGATTGGAACTGATGAGTGGAGCTCGGAGTATGGGGAATCTCATGGTGTGGAAAGAGAGAGAGTCTTAAGGGTCACTCGACCCTAAAACATTAACTCGGATTTCTCTCCACAGGCGCTGCCAGACCTACTGAGCTTTTCCAGCATTTTTCTGATTCGGTTAACAGATAGAGATTTGACTCGAAATTTCTCTCTCTCTCTTACACCATGAGATCCCCTGTACCCTGAGCTCCACGAAACAGACTAACGCCTTCTGATGAGGGACTGTCAGCTTTTTTAGAAAATTGAGAGGCATAGGAAGTGCCTACCGAATGTGCGTTAGCAGCAATTTTGCAGCGAGTTCTCCCGCTGGTTCGGGAGTGTCGAATTTTAAATAATCTGTCCGTTCCAAACGGGCACAGGCACATGCCTCTCTCTGGGGTAGTTTATTTTAAAGATAGTGCTGAAACGCAGGCTTGTAGCCGGATCTCGGCTTTTGCTTTATTTTGTAAATGACCAAGCAAGCCCAGCCTCGAACCCCCTCCATGAACAACTGCTCAGACGATTCCCAGTTCCTCTGCATCTCACATTCACTGTTTCGGCTAAATTACTTCTCCTAGCCAACATTTCAGACCGAAAGAAAATCCTTTTAGGGGCAGACCCGCTACCTGGTAAATCGAGCTGGAGTAGTTAAAGTAGTTAACGACGGATTGCAGTAATTACCAACTCGGTGACTACGCAACTGGAAAGTGAACAGTTGTCGACGTGCCACTGATGGCCCAGAAAACCGCGTCAAATCTCCCGGGACTTGTTCCCAGAAAGTGCAAAGTCCCAGCCAAACCCCCGGTACCACACGGGACTGTATATCTTTCCAAACCGTCATAGGGTCATTGAGATATACAGCATGGAAACAGATCCTTCAGTCCAACTCGTCCATGCTGACCAGATATCATAAATTAATCTAGTCTCATATGCCATCACTTGGCCCATATCCCTCTAAACCCTTCCTATTCCAATGCCTCTTAAATGTTGCAATTGTACCAGCCTCCACCACTTCCTCTGGCAGCTCATTTCATACACGCACCACCCTCTGTGTGAAAAAGTTGGCCCTTAGGTCCCATTTAAATCTTTTCCCTAAACCTATGGCCTCTAGTTTTGGACTCCTCCACCTCAGGGAAAAGATCTTATCTAGTTATCCTATTCATGTCCCTCATGCTTTTATAAACCTCGGACGCTCCAGGGAAAGCAGCCCCAGCCTGTTCAGCCTCTCCCTATAGCTCAGATCCTCCAACCCTGGCAGCATCCTTGTAAATCTTTTCTGAACCCTTTCAAGTTTCACGACATTTGGGGAACAAGCTGTGGGTTTCAGTCCTTGGCTTGGTTATTTGTTGACGCTTGCCGGACACTCCCCTTCAACCCCCCAAATGGGTCACAAGGAGACAACATATCTGCAACTAGCATGTCCTAGTTTGAGTCAGGTTTCTGCAAATGTTAGTTTCTGTGGCTGAGGAAGTGGAGGATACTGAGGGAGTCCGGGTGAAATGCCGTGTAGATGGCGCTGTGATTGACCCTGGTCTCAGTGATTAGAGCCCCTGTCCTGTATGTGTGGCTGGGGGGGGGGGGGGCGTGGGGGTGGGAGGGAAGGGGTTCTGTATTAACAACTAAAGCTCCCCACTCCTGCCTGGTGTACACAATCATTGCACATTTATATCAAATAGCCTCAGTGCACTCCAAATCTCCACCGTGCCAATCGGTTCGACATGTACTGTGATAATTTTTACACTTAGGGAACATATACAAGAGCTTTCCTAACTCCCGCCCCCAGCTCCCGGTATGGCCATCTTTTCAGGCATCTTGAGATTGACCAAGTGTCCTGCCCTCCCCAGGTATACACAGACAGACACACACACACACTCACACTCTCTCTCACACACACACACACACACACTCACACACACACACACACAGACACACACACTCTGCCTGCTCCTTACCCTCTCTCGCCTTGAAGCTCCGCACCGTGTTGCCGTCCCTTGGCCGGTTCCCTTCTCGCTGGTACTTCTCATACAGTTTCAGCATGTGCACTCCCACCGTGTCCTGAGCGGCTCGCCCCAGCGCCGAGATGTGACTGGGTCGAGGCGGTTTGCTGGCATCTCCCGCTGCCCTCTCGCACTGGCCCTGGAGCCCAGCGAACGCCAGGGAGGTCAACACCTGAAGCAAGAAGCGGTGCTCTGCCCAGCGACAAGCCATGGTGCTGGGGATCTGCAATGACTGACTTTCTGAATCTCCCTCCTTCTTCTTCCCCCCCCCCCCCTCTCTCTATGCCCCCTTTTAAGTTTGAGAAGCAGACCTACTTATCCTGACAGAATGACGGTAGCAGCATTCCCCTCACACTGGGTATTCAGGAACCGAAAGCTGCAATCCTTTTGAACTGAGCGCTAGTTTAGGGAATGCTGGTGCAGTCCCTTACTGTTTCTCTTTCTCTATCGCCTGCAGCTAAGTCCCCTGCTCTCCTCACTGAATCTCCTGCTCTCCTCGGTCTTGTACTCAGCACAATAAAAAAAACCCAAGATGTGGAACTTTCTTCCCACTCCAACACCCAGAGAGAGAAAAAAAAACTTTTCATTTTAGGCGAAGGTACCGGTGACGAAATGTATCCACAAGCCAATCGGAGGTCAGACCCTTCCTGAGCCAGCCAATGAGCAGGTAGGGGATGGAGAAGGGGGCAAATGAGTGAGGATGTCCCCTTTAAGGGCCGGTCTCCAACCCATTGATGGCGAGCGGTCCTTTTAAATCCCCCAGGGGATATTGAGTGGAGCTCCGTAGGGAGATAGAAATATCAAGAACCATCCTTACACTGCGCCCTATACCGCCCTATCCCAAATTAAAATAACCATTGTGCTGCTTTAAAAAAAAAGCCGGTCCTTGTGTTTGCACTTTCAGAACAGAGACAAGTTATTTCTCTTTGCAATGACATTGATGTCTGTTGTCTATCAAAGAGGATGTTCCAGTGTCTGTTCTTGTAAAACAAAACCGTTTCTGCTGCGTGATGTTAAATGCGTCTTTGAAGGAATGCGATTTAAATCCCTTTTGTGGATTCGGGCGTATTTTCAGGAACTCGTTTCTGGGAAAGTCAGGAATGTTACTTTGGTGGGAGCTGGGAGTGTTGACACTATCTCGATGTGACCTGTTCCCACTCTCTGCCCCACATTGTCCACCGGCTCAGGGGCTGCTCAGGAGATGCAACATTACCCTCTGTGCGCTGACTCCTTTTATCGCCTGGGCGAGGTTACTGTTTCGATCAGTTGCAAATATTCACATCCTTCCCAATGGGGGAAAAAACATCACAAGCCAATTGGACATGTGGACATTTCATCCCATGTTGTCAGTCTTTCTCTTACGCTTCAAGGGTTAGGCTTTGAAAATAAGATCTGCTGGTCTGAAAGAAAGAATGTAACTTCATGTGGCATATCATTGAAATGACTAGATTTGAACAATTTAAGGAGAAAAAAAAAGAGTTCTACGCCAGCAATTGTTGCTCATCCTCGAAACATTGATAGGGATGGACATTCTTGAACCGCTGTGGTAAATAATGATCAAAGCGACCTGAATATTAATTTAAAAAAAACACACACACGTTTATTTTTATTCCCAAATTGGACGGCATTGTCACTCTCATCCTTGTGATGTTAATTATATTGAGCTGTTCAAAGCTACACTTCTTGCTACAAAGCCCTGGGTATCTCAGCGTGCAGTTTTACATTTCAGCCCCTCAGCGTTCGGAGTCAGATTTGCAGTTCGATCTCACCCTGCAGCTCCTTCATCTGGTGCCTATCTAACATCTCCCCGCTCATGATTTTGTTTGCCTTGGCTTGGTTTCTGCTTCCCCAGCTAATTGCCATTTTGATTCAAGGTCCGAAAGAATCAACTCCCCGCAGGGATGAAACTCTGAAGCCATGGCTTTTGTTACGCCCTGACAACAATATTAACAGAGAGAGAGAGAGAGAGAGAGAAAGGATTCCGATTCTCCCACTATTTTACCTGGTGTGCGGATTTGTATTTTTTTGCCCCTGTCAGGGACACTTCTCTGCTGTCCCTCCTGGAAAGTACAAGACCAGAGTTAATTTTCTGACAGCTCTCTAACTCACTCACTGCACACTGCAATTCTGATTTTTAATTTGATATGGGTCAAATCCTTCCCGTGTTGACTATTTGTGACTATGATGGGAACGGTGTGTTTTAAATACAGACTGACTCAATAGTCATTTCTGAGTTTCCATCCAGATTGATAGGGTGTCGGACTCTTGACTGCAGTCGTCCATGTGAGACGTTGGGGCAGAATGAAGGCAAGTTTGAGGCATGAGCTCAGAGAACAAACATCCCTAATTTGGCACTGGACTGAAAATCTCTCTTATTTGGCAAATGGAAAACACACACCTGGAATAAAGTCATAGAGTCATACAGCATGGAAACAGATCATTCAGGCTAACTAGTTCTCACGGAACATGTTCCCAAACTAAACTAGTCTAAATTGCCCCATATCCCTTATCTATCCGAATATCTTTTGAACTTATAACATACCCAACTCTTCCTCATGCCCTTTTTAAATCTTTCTCCTCTCATCTTAAAAATATGCCCCTAGTTTTGAACTCCCTCACCTTATGGTAAAGACCTTGTCTATGCCATTCATGATTTTATAAAACTCAATAAGGTCATCCCTCAACCTCCTAGGTTCCAGTGAAAGAAGTCCCAGCCTATTTTTTATAAAGCAAACCCTTCATTCCTGGCAACATCTTGGGACATCTTTTCTAAGCCCTCTCCAGTTTAATAGTATCCTTCCTATAACAGGGTGACCAGTAGTGCATGCAGTACCCCAGAAGAGGCCTCACCAATATCTGTGTAACCTCAACATGACATCCTAACTTTCTATATTCAAAGGTCTGAGCAATGAAGGCCAGCATGCTAAATGCCTTTTTAACCACCCTGACACAAATATCAAAGAATTGTACACCGGAACCCCTAGGGCTCTACCATTAATTGTATATGTCCTAACCTTGTCTGTTTTACCAAAATGCAAGGCCTCTCATTTATCCACATTAAACTCTATCTGCCAATCCTCAGCTCATTGACCCTATTTATTAAGATCTCTTTGCAATCTTAGATAAGCTTCTTCATTGTCAACTATACCACAAATGTTGGTGTCATCTGCAAACTGACTAAACATGCCTCCTAAATTCTCATCCAATCATTTATATAAATGACAAACAAAAGTGGACCCTGTACCAATCCCTGTGGAACAGCACTGATGACAGGCCTTCAGTCTGAAAAATAACCCTCCACCCCCACCCTCTGTCTCCTACCATAAAGCCACTTTTGTATTCAATGGGCAAGTGGGCTAAAGCACATTGTATATGTAGAGTCATAGAGTCATAGTCATACAGGATGGAAACAGACCCTTTGGTCTAACCAGTCCATGCCGAACATAATCCCAAACATTTCTTAAGAGAGGTACTCTTCACTTGTGAAGACTATGACTTGCTTTGTTATTTTCACTTTCCTCTTTGCTGAGAAATTTACACAAAAACTTTTGCATAAGACCAAAAAATACAGTGAAATAAAAACAGAATGTGCTGGAGAAACTCTGGAACTGGCCAAGAGAATAATTGAACTCAAAGTTAACACTGTTTCTCTTTCCACAGATGGTGCCAGACCTGTTCAGTTTCTCCAGCAGATATAGTTCCTACAGTATTTTGCTTCCATTAAAGAATTATATATTATTGAGCTATCAATGAAGAATATTACATGTATTGGAACAGAAGAACCCCTTTTAAATAAGTACATTTATAATTGCTTGTATCAATTCTCAAGTGAGATATTGTCATTCAAGAATGACTTCCAAAATGTTAGTCTTTAATTATCTTATACTGGACAGTAAAAGTTGCTTTGAACTGTGAAGTTCTTCTTGCTTGGTTTACTAGCCCAGTTTAAAAATAATCCAAAAATTAAACCGCATACAAAACATTCTGTGTACTATGGAATTAAGTCACATACACTGATGCTTGTGTAAGCTTAATGCAGTTCCTTATTTTTAACATCGCACTAAAACAGCTTGTCTAGCTGTCTTAAAGCAAACGACTATGTTTATCTAATATATATACATGAAAGCTTTACAATGTGAACTATGTCCTTGATCTTGTATATCTAAAATATGGAAGATATCAATAACCTAAAAATAAAGTTTTTATTGACTATGCTCCCCATGAATTATACCAAATTGATGATGGATTTGAGAAATTAGGCAAATATGTTTTATGAATCCTAGTTTAGATAATGGGTGCATTGGGCATTTTGAGTTGTGAGATCCTACCGTCTTTTGTGAATATTTCATAATCTAGTCACTTAGTGTACAAGTGTGGACCGTAGCTTAATCCAATATAATGGCAAATGTATACATTTCATTAGTAGAAGTAGAGTGAAGATTAGCTGGAACTGAGTGGAAATAATTACAAGTATAATGACAGATCTACCCTGCAAGACTCTATTAGTGGGTCAGAATGGCTGGTTAATCATCGGCAACCGTGCAGACATGGCTCATTCAAGTATTGGATTACTGAGCCTCTCACAGATGTTTAACTCAGTGCTGAACATCCATCACCAGGCGTGTTATCTTGGAGCCAGTTTTTAATGCATCTTACCTCTCCCCTCCAGAAAGATAATTACCAGTTGGCCATTAGGCAACTGATACGCACAAGTCTGAGGCATCATTAGCTGCACAGCAGTTACAAGAATCTCACGATTGGCTTGAAACGCAGCACAAATAGCTATAATGCGAATGCGTCGCCCATCAATTAATTGATCGAAACCTACAATGATCTCAAATTTCAGTTTCCTTATCAGCTTCAAATAGAAGGACATACACAGCAAAGTTTCTGCTCTGTCGGTCACATTGATCCTGCATACATTTAAGGCTAATATCGTTACCAATTTCACTATATTCCTTGGTTCCCTAGTTCTCTCCCATATCTTGTGGCGCATGAGGCAGAGAAAACACATTCTTTATGTTTCCTGGAACAATTGGCCAGAGGCTGTAGCTTGAGGGGGCATATCTGCATCAAGCATGACTGATCAGGGGACTCTGCCACTCTTATTTCCCCCAAAGGTGTGTCAGTGAGATTCATAGATTGACTATCAAACACTGTTTGCAACCATCAAGTCCAGGGGACTGGTATGAACCTGGGCTTTCTGGCTCTGAAGCAGGGGCACTATCCATTATACCACAAGTCCTCACCTCACTATTTCCCAACTGTTAAATGCAATTCTGTGGTGCTTTTCTGAAGAGTTACGCTCTGCCATCAGGTTTTTACATACCAAGTGATAGATTGGTGTGAAACCTCTCCTCCAGACAACACATGGTTCTAAGGCAGCATTTCCATTACTAAGACCCGTGAAAGAGAACTGTTTGGATACACATTGTTATATGTCTTGAGTTTAACCCTGTTGTGGAATTTTGTTGAAACTGAAATAAGTGAAAAATATATTATCCTTTAGGTATTGCCCTGATGTTTATATCCTTCAAAACATTCAGCTTCTGAATGAATCTATAGTTGAAAAGAAGTGCTTCTTTTAATAGTCCAAATACTCACTTTGGAATACCCTCTTGAGCTGTACCACAGCCCATCTATCATCTGAATGATACAAGTCAGGAGGGTATTGGAGTACTGTCTCTTAATTTGCTAAGTGCGGTTCCAATAAAATTCAGAAGCTAAATATCACCCAGGATAAAGTCTTTTTTAAAATTCTTTCTCGTGATGAGGGTGTTTCTAGTTAGATGAGTGTTTGCTGTCTGTCATTAATTGCCCCTGAGAAGGTGGTGGTAAGTTGCATTTCTAAACTGCCATTGTTCATCTGGTGTAGGTGTGCCCCCATGCTGGTAGTAAGGGGATTCCAGCGTTTTCGCTCAGTGACAATGAAGATACCAGGATGTAGTTCAAGTCAGGATGGTATATAGCCTGCTTGATCAGCGCCATGTCAATTATCAATGTTCACTTCCTCTACCACTGCTGCACAGACTGTATACTGCAAAAGATAACACCAAGACGCCCTCAATAGCACCCTTCAGACTATGACTACTACCACCTCAAAGGACAAAAAAAAAGACTAGCCTAATGACGTCTATGAAGCCATTCTCAATTGTCATAAAAATCAGTTTGGCTCACTAATGTTTCTCAGTGAAGAAAACTTCTGCCATCCTCACCTGGCCTTGCCTACATGTGACTCCAGATTCACAGCTATGTTGTTGAGTCTTGAATAACCCTCTGAACTGGCTGAGCAGGCCACTCTGTTGTATCTAACTTGTAAAAAATCAACTATAAAACTGGATATACCACTCAGTATAGACCAAGGCATCGGAAATGATGACAGTACACACAAACATGTTGGTCCCTGTAAAGTTCTCCTTACTCATGCCTGGGAACTTGGGCCAAAATTGAGAGAGCTGATTTTGTCAATAGGATATGAATCTGAGAGAACGACAATGTCCCAGACACCATTATTACTGTCCCTGGGTATGTCCTGACCAACGAACAGAACACACCCAGCAGAGATGGCACCATAGTGGGAGACAACTCAAAAGGAGTTGCCCTGGGGTTGATTTCAGACCACATGAAGCCTTATTTCATCAGGCCGAATATGAGCAAGGAAATATCCTGCTGATTACCATCTAAATGCACTCCTCAATTCCTCAGCTGATGAATTAGTATTTCTCCAATTTGAACATCTCAATGGGAGCAAGGACACAGAGGTACCCTGCTTGGGGAATACAATGTCCTCTATCAAGAGTGGCTTCAGAGCAATACTACTGATTAGGTTGACCAACACCTAAAGGACATTACTGCTAGACTGGCTGTGGAGCCAATGATGAGAAAACCAATAAGAGAGAAGAATATATGTATAGGTTTAAGGGGAGAGGAGAATATTTAAAGGGACCTAAGGTGTAACATTTTTACACTGTTGTGGTGCATGCATGGAATGAGCTGCCAGAGGAAGTGGTGGAGGTTGGTAGTTATAGCATTTAAAAGGCATCTGAATGGGCATATGAATAGGAAGGGTTTAGAGGGATATGGGCCAAGTGCTAACAAATGTGACTAGATTAGGTTAGGATATCTGGTCGGCAAGGATGAATTGGACCGAAGGGTTTGGTTCCATGCTGTGCATCTCTATGACTCTATGACTCTAATTATCTTGAAGCAGGATGTATCTATTCCTGACAATATATGTAGCAGTGAGAACTGAACAGTGCTTGTCTTCACATTGAGGACACCATCTATCGTTTAATGTGGCACTATCTCTTGCTAAATGAAATAGGTTTCAAACATATCTAGTAACTCAGGACTGGGCATCTATGGGCCTATCAGAGATAGTGACATGGTGGCTCAGGTGGTTAGCATTGCTACCTCACAGCGCCAGATACCCGGGTTTGATGCCAGCCTTGGGCAACTATCTGTGTGGAGTTTGTACATTCTCTCAGTGTCCTCTGGGTGATCCAGTTACCTCCCACAATCCAAAGATGTGAACGTTAGGTGAATTGACCATGTTAAGTTGCCCATAGTGTTCAGGGATGTGTAGGTTAGGAGCATTAGTCGGGGTAAGTGTAGAATAATAAGATAAGGGAAATGGCTCTGGATGGGTTACTCTTTGGAAGGTCGGTGTGAACATGTTGGGCCAAATGGCCTGTTTCCACACCGTAGAGTTTCTATGATTCCATGAAGATATTCAATCAAAATCCATCATTATATAACCCACCATATCCCAGTCTACCATTACCACCAAGTCAGAGGAGCAAGCCTTGCTCAATGGAGAGTGCAGGAGGACAAGCCAGGAGCAGTGCCAGGCACACCTAAAAATGAGGTGTCAACCTGATGAACCTACAACACAGCAAGCAGCTAAACAGCTGAGTGAGAAAGCTAAGTGATCCTTCAACTAACTGATCACAGCTAAGCTCTGAAGCCTTTCCACATCAGTTGTGAATGGAGATACGCAATTAAATCATTAATTTGAGGAGGCGGTGTCACAAAAATCCTTATCCTCAATAGTGGAAGAACCGAGCAAATGATAAGGCTGAAGCATTTGCAAGCATCTACAGCCAGAAGTGCTGAGTGGTCAAGCAATCGCGGTGTCCTCCTGAGGTCCCCAACATCACAGATGCCAGTCTTCAGCCAATTTGATTCACTCCACGTGATATCGAGAAATAGCTGAAGGCATTCAATGCCACAAAGACTATGAACCCTGACAATACTCCAGCAGTTATAATGAAGACCTATGCTCCACAACCAGCCATGTTCCCAATTAAACTGCTCAGTACAGCTATAGTACTGGCAATCTAACAATGTAGAAAATTATTCAGTTGTGCCTTGTTCACAAAAACACAAGACAAATCCAACTTGGCCGATTACTTCCTCATCAGTCTACTCTCAATTATCTGAAAAGGGTCATTGGCAGTGCTATCAAATCACATTTGCTCAGCAAAAACCGACTCACTGATCCTCAGCTTGTTTTTAATCAGGCCCACTCAGCTTCTGACCTCATTACTGTCCATGGTTTTAAACATGGACAAAAAAACTAACTCTAACTCAAGAGAGGAAGTGATGGGTGATAGCCATTCACAACAAGGCCACATTTCACCAAATGTGGCATCAAAGAGCTCGAACAAAATTAGAGTCAATGGGAATCAGGGGATAAACTGCTTGGAGTCAAACTTAGCACAAGGGAAGTTAGTTGTGATTGTTGGAGGTCAGTCACTTCAGCTCCAGGACATCGCCTGTTGGAATTCCTCAGGGCAGTGCCCTTGGGCCCATCATCTCCAGCTCCTTTATCAATGACCATAAGGTCAGAAGTCAAAATGTTTGCCGATGATTGCATAATGTTTATCACTATTTGCTCAATTACTGAAGTGGTTTGTGTTAAAATGCAGCACGACCTGGACAATATCTAGATTGAGGCTGACAAATGGTCAATAACATTTGTGTCAAACAAGTGCCAAGCAATGACTACCGCCAATAAGAGAGAATCTAAACATGATCCTTTGACATTCAATGACATTACCATTGCTGAAACCCCCTCTATCCACATTCTGAGGGTTACCATTCACCAAACTGAACTGTCCTAGCCTTATAAATACCATGGCTACAAGACCAAGTCAGAGACTAGGAATTCTGCAGCACATAACTCACCTCCTGACCCCTCAAGAGCTGGTCCACCATCTATAATATGTCAGGAGTGATAGAATACTCCTCACTTACCTGGATGAGTGCAGCTACAGCAGCACTCAGGAAATTTGACTACATCCAGGAGAAAGTAGTTCATTAGATTGGTACCTCATTTAACACATTCAACATTTAATTGCTCTATCACTGACACACAATAGCACTGCAACAACTCACCAAGGCTCCTTAGACAGTACTGTCCAAACCATAACCTCTATTATCCAGAAGGACAAGGGTGGTAGACTCATGGGAACTCCACTTATTGGAAGTATCCCTCCAAGTTGCACACCATCCTGATTTGGAAATGTATCACAAGTCCTTGCTGATTAAAATCTGAGAATTCCTTTCCTTCCAGATCTGTAAATTTGTATAAACTAGATAAACCCTCGAGGCTCACCAATACCTTTTCAAAGACAATTATTGATGCGCCACAAATGTTGGTGTAGCCAATGATACACACATACTTTGAATAAGTAAAACAAAACCCAATGCCACCTTGGTAGGACAGCCGTGAGGTGTTGCATAGTTTACTCCTTTTCCAACATTCTCATGTGACTACAATGCAGCCTGGTTTTATAGTTTTCTGATCTCTATGTGTCTCATATATATTGTGCGCAATAACATCTAAGTAAGACACAGCTCAAGATCCATAATTAGCATTTGCGCTGACTATATTCCCCTTTTATTATATGGAAAGGACAACTGCATTTCGCAGAAGTAAAATTGCCTCACATGGAATCCTACTCACCACAACAGAATGGTAGTCAGAGTGTCATTTCATTCTCTGTTAGACAAATCTATTTGTGTTCATCTTCCCCAATCACCCACGCAGAGCAACATTCCAATATTTAGCAAACAAACCGCACCAGGCCTGCAGCCTTACTGATAACAGAGTGGATGGATCAACTAAGGAAATTGTCAGAGGAAATGAGCACCTGACACATTTTGACCATTCACTTTGTACTACACCATAACCATGAAGTTTCATGTTAGAAGACACTGAAAAACACAGGGCTATTAGGGAACGAAATTCTGGAAAATTCCTCTTTGAACCCTCTCTCCCAGTTCTCAACAGTATAAAGACATGTTGATTACTGCAAGACCACTTTGCTTCTGGAAGGTGTGACCTCTGTGCCAGTCAAACTCCAGTCCAAATCTCTCCTGAACTGGGGTGGCATGGTGGCTCAGCAGTTTGATTGCACCCCCACTTGTCTGTGTGGAGTTTGCGTGTACTCCCCGTGTCTGCATGGGTCCCCACTGGGTGCTCCGGTTTCCTCCCACAGTCCAAAGATGTGCAGGTTAGATGGATTGCCCATGCTAAATTGCCCATGGTATTTGGGGATGGGCAGATGAGGTGGATTTATAGGTGGGAAATGCAGGGTGACAGGGATGGGGTGTGTCTGGGTGGGATGCTGTTCAGAGGGTCAGTGTGGTCTCAATGGGCTGAATGGCCTGCTTCCACACTGCAGGGATTTTATGAGTGCAATGAGCACTCACTTCACCAGCTGGCAATGTATGCTAGAGTCTCCCAATGCATTGGGAAAGTAAAAAGCTTCCTATCCTTGAATCCACTGTTAGATAATTTGATTGCATGTCTCCATGCCCTTGAGAATCTGACAAACTGTGAAGTGGTTTACTTTGCATCAACTCTTGTCATCCTTTTCAAGAATTAAATGCGTACGCAGTGTCGGATTATCTAAATTAAAGTTGCCTTTGCTTTCTTTCGTCCATTGTTGCACGTTTTTGAGCATCGTCTTTGCTAATGCAGAGCCTGCTGCAGAGATTGTGTGCAGCGTTGGCCTGGTAGGTGAACCCGGAGTTAATGCTAACACTGGTGCAGCAGAGGGGGCTCTTTTCAGGTTGGAGCCAGGATGTGTTGGGATAAAGTGACTCTGTGCTTTGGATATTTTAGATACAGAGACTGAGCACCTGAAATGAGAAAAGCTGCATCTTCGATTTTGTTAAATACAGATAGTATTCTATAAATAAAAAATGCATTCTGGTATTGAGATTCTTTTTAACATGTTTACCACTCTTTGATAGACTTAAAATTATAATTAGAATTAGGTTTATTGTCACACGTACTCACACGAGCACAGTGAAAAGTTTACAATACAATTCTAGTAACAAAAGTTTCTAGGTGCAGGTTTTCAGAATAAATTAGAAAAATAAAGAAATAAAAAGTCCAGCATCACAGACCTGTTAGGTATAAAATGTATCTCGGTATAAAACCTTCGAAATAAATTAGAAGGATAAAGAAGTAAAAAATTCGGAATTACCATCATTCCAAGCAGGGAAGATGGAGTAGATGAGTCTGCGCTGGCCTCCATTCAGCACTGGGCCTCGCCTTGAGGCACTTGAAATTGGATTCCGCGATGGTTTCATCCGAGACTGCGAGTCCTCATTAAAAAAGGGATTAAAAAGGTAAAATCATATTCACAGGGCTTCACTAAGAAGTTATTACTGGCTTCTCAACTGTGGATGTTGGGCTAAATAAATTGTGCTTTGAAACATGCAATCTTTTTTTTAGACGTTATCCAGACATTTGGAGATTTGCTAAAGTTCTCTCCTTATTCATTGCATTGAATGCCCAGACCATGGCTGGTTAGAAGTAGCACTCAAACAAACTCACTCAGTTGAATGCACCAGCCATGTTGTTCTCCCTGCTTTAACTAAAGGGGCATATTTTCACACATCCGTCTTCCCGCATAAAACCTATGAAAATGAGAAGTCTCAAAATATTTCATTTAGTTTTACTTTTCAGTCTCATCTGAAGTCTTTGAATTGGTGGCAAGGTTGAAGGAAATTTCTCTGCTGTGATACAGTCTGAACTTTACTACTGGTACAATCTGGGAACTAAGCTTGAGTTGTGTCCCTTATATAGGCGGGAGTGACAGATACACAAAGGACCCACACTAAAACTTTTCTGTTCCTTGCAAGTCCCTTAGCTTGTCTGGAATCATGAGGATTAGTACAGTGCTATAATAGTTTTGCTGCTAGGTCATCTTTGTCACCATTTCACTTGCAAGAATCACTTATGTTGTAAGAGCTACTCCTCCATGAGTGAATTTTCTTCCAGAAATATTGATATTGGTAGGACACATGGAGGACTTGAAGTTTAGTATTTGAGAGCATTTGTTGATCTGTCTCAGTGTGCAGTCACATTTTGTCATTGTCCAACTTAATGAATGGGACCTGGCAGAAGTTACAGAAACTGTTGGAGAAACACAACAGGTCTGGCAGCATCTGCAGAGAGAAAACAGAGTTAATGTTTCGAGTCCAACTGAGTTTCTACAGCAATTTCTGTTCTTGTTTCAGTTCTCCAGCACCCGCTGTTCTTTGTTTTATTCTGATAAAAGCTTGTTTCTCCAGGCATGCAGTAGATTTGTGACTGAGCACTACTGTAATTATTACTTGATGTTTACTCTTAATCATTCATTCATTAATTACTTTGATTAGGGTCACTTGGATGGTGCCATCCATAACTCAGTAGGTACCATTTGGCCTTGTGTTTGAAGGTCTATGGTCCAACTTCTTCTCTAGAGTCCTATCAGCACAAAGGCACCCCAGTGTTGTACCCAGGGAGTGCGACATTGTCAGAGGTACTGTCTTGCAGATGAGACACTAAATTAAGAGCCCATCTGCTCCCTTTTGTGTATGCATAAGAACTCAGCAATATTTTGAAATTGAGCTGAAGAGTTCTCCCTGGTATTTGGGGTTAATATTTCATCCCTAATCATGTGACTCAGGTTAGTTACATCATGTTTGGAGAAATGTGATATGCACAGTTGAGGGTGGCACAGTGGTTCAGCAGTTAACACTGCTGTCTCACAGTGCCAGGGACCTGGGTTCGATTCCACCCTCGGGCGACTTTCTGTGTGGAGTTTGCACATTCTCTCTGTGTCTGTGTGGGTTTCTTCCCACAACCCAAGAATGTGCAGGTTAGGTGGAGTGGCCATGCTAAATTGCCCAAAATGTCCAGCGGTGTGCAGGCTAGTTGGGTTAGTCATGGTAAATGCAGGGTTAAAGGGATAGGATGGGGGAGATGGGTCTGGGTGAGTTTGGACTCGATTGGCCAAATGGCTTGCTTCCACACTGTAGGGATGCTATGGTTCTAGCCAATGTGTCTCATACATCATAACAGTGGCTGCACCTCAAAATGTACTTCATTGTCTTTGTGGAAGGCCTATATGAATCCAAGACTGCACATTGAGAGGACCATTGGAATCTTGAAATGACATCACCATGCCAGTACAGTGTGAGAGGGGACCACTAAACTGTGTGGTAATTCATTCATCCAGCATGAACTGAGCATCACAGCCTCCTACTTCTGTAGATAAATCACAATGAATTTAATCATGAAGAGCTGATGGCACTTAGAAAATGCATTATAGTAGCACCTTGAACAAGGTAAAAATTCCAAAGTGCTTTAGAAGAGTGTTATCAAACAAAATTTGGTGATAAGCCAAATATGAGGTCAGTTGTTCAAAAGCTGCAATGTTGTAAGGGTTGTAATCTTATAAGGCCCTGAACAATTTGGCTATGCTGAGACATCGGGAAAAATTGTATGTGAAACAATGATCAAAAAGTTGCATTTTGAGCAGAGTTCCAGGGCTGGAAATTATTGCTCATTATCATCTTCATTAACACTGAATCGTGCCTTATTACTATGCATTTTCTGATTGTACTACAGGCGTGATAGAAACCAGGCACCGAGAACTCCCGACATAAAAGCGGGAGCAGGTATCTGGTGACTCTAGCTCTCTGCTTGATCCTTTGGACTCCACCTTGGATAAACATCACCAATATCCCAGGGCACACTTCACAAGCAGTGGCCACATACATCCATTGCCTATGGATATTGGTATCTGACACATGCTAGTCTGTGCATACCAGTACAACACATCTCCACTAACAGCATGCTTTGGAGCAAACTGGCATTTCTTATTGCAATGCTACCACAAGGGCACATTGGTCACAGGGGTGGGCAGGCGGCTGACTGATTGGACCAGACTGAGGGCTGCTGGTTAGTTATGTTTACCCAGATACCCCAGTCTCTATGCCTTTTAGTGGAGACATGAAGCTAAGCAGCTTTCCAGGTTGTCAGCAATCATCCACCCAAGGGTGAGCAGCACCACACTATCTTGGAACCACATATGCACCATGTGCCAGATGCAAACATGGCAGGTAGCTGTCCACAAAGTAGGGCAGAAAGCTCCTCTTCCCTGCCTATCCAGGTATTATGGATGAGACCAAACCCCCTCAAAATACTCAGAAGATAGTCTAGAACCTAGATTTTTATTAATTTCAAAGTAAATGTAAGGTATGGAGTTCCAGATTCAATTTGATTGGACCACCTATTGGATTTAAAGCAAAACACTTTTTATTCATCCACTACAGTTAAAATACAACAAAAGAGAGAAGGAATTGGAATAACTTAACCCTATTAGAGTCATGGAGTTATAGAGATGTACAGCACGGAAACAGACCCCTTGGTCTTACTCGTTCATGCCGAGCAGATACCCCAACCTAATCTAGTCCCATTTGCCAGCACTTGGCCCATATCACTCTAACCCCTTCCTATTCATGTACCCATCCAGATGCCTTTTAAATGCTGCAATTGCACCAGCCTCCACCACTCCCTCTGGAAGCTCATTCTATACATGCACTACTCTCTGCATGAGAAAGTTGCTCCGTTGTTCCCTTTTATATCTTTCCCCTCTCACCCTAAATCTATGCCCTCTCCTTCTGGACTCCCCCACCCCAGGGGAAAAAAGACTTTGTAATTTATCCTATTTGTGTCCCTCATGATTTTATAAACCTCTATAAGGTCACCCCTCAGCTTCTGACACTCCAGGGAAAACAGCCGCAGCCTGTTCAGCCTCTCCCTACAGCTCAAATCCTCCAACTCTGGCAACATGCTTGTAAATCTTTTCTGAACCCTTCCAAGTTTCACAACATCCTTCCAAAAGGAAGGAGACCAGAATTAAAAACTTAACAAAATAGTAGATACAGTAACTATTGCTAAATAACTGTTCCAATACAGCAACATCTCATAAACACAATCTTGACAAAAGGCAAATTCAGAAAACAGACTGCCTCACGTGCAATCCAGTCAGCAAGAAAGATATACGTGTCACATCTCCCCAGAGAGAAAGAGAGAGAGAGAGAGAGAGTCATACAGTCATAGAGATGTTCAGCACAGAAACAAACCATTTGGTCCAACTTGTCCATGCTGACTAGATATCCTAAGTTAATCTAGTCCCATTTGCCAGCATTTGGCCCATAACCCTCTAAACCCTTCCGAATCACGTACCCATCCAGATGCCTTTTAAATGTTGTAACTGTACCAACCTTCACCACTTCCTCTGGCAGCTCATCCACACATACAGCACCCTCTGCATGAAAATGTTGCCTCTTAAATCCTTTTTAAATCTTTTTTCTCTCACCTTGATCTGATACCCTCTAGTTTTGGACTCCCCCACTATAGGGAAAAAACCTTGTCTATTTACCATATCCATGCCCCTCATGATTTTATAAACCTCTACAAGGTCACCCCTCAGCCTCCGACGCTCCAGGTAATAGCCCCAGCCTATTTAGCCTCTTCCTATAGCTCAAATCCTCCAACCCTGTAAACATCCTTGTAAATCTTTTCTGAATCCTTTCAAGTTTAACAACATCTTTCCCACAGCAGGGAAACCAGAATTGAACATATTACTCCAAAAGCGGTCCAATCAATGTCCTGCACAGCCGCAACATGAACCCCCAATGTGCACAAACTGACCAACAGAGGAAGAGAAGTTTTTTCATTCCACAATCTCAGTTCACTCTCACTGACGAAGTAAAGCAAAACCTACAAAATCCTAGGCCTGTGTGGGTCTCCACCTACTCATACTTCTATTGTTCCAACTTTTTAGAAAAACACCCAATGTTTCACAAGTTGTTTATCTTCTCATAGACTGCTCAATGCCTGTCCCCCTAGCTTTCTCTAAATTAAACCAGGAGAAAACACACCTCCTAAAGCCATGGTATCATTACACAGGACAAATGCCCATGAGCTGTACAGAGCCCTCTGGACTGCCAACATTAGTTTGGGTGAGCAATGGTGCTGCCACCAGAGTTCCTGGTCTGGATTTCCCAGCAATGGTAAATATATCTGGCTACAGCGAGAGGGAGCATCAGGTTGGCATTAGGCAAGAGGGATGCTGTGGGCTCAGGGTGGGTATTTAATGAGGCAAGTTGGAGTAATAGAGTGAGAACACTCACCAGGTGGAGTGAAAATCTCTATGAAACTCAATGCAAATGACACTTTACCAAAATATAGTAAGATTCAAACCGCAGGCTCTAAAAATCATTTTAAAGAAGGAAGTAAGTAGAGACACTGAGGGATTTTGTGAGTGAACTCTAGAGGTTTGTTTTGTAAACCTAAGCCAGAGTGAAAACACAGCCACCAAACATGGCACACAAAATTTGCCATTGCACCAGAGATCGGAAATGAGGCAGCACAGAGATCTTGGAGAGTTGTAGGACTGGAGAAGACTACAAAAGTAAGGAGAAGTGAGGCCATGAAGGGAATTTTTAACAAAGGTGAGATTTTTAAAATCAACGTGTTGCTGATTCAGTTACCTTGGACAATCTTTGACTCAATTAGTTGCTCTATGGCAAGTAGTGGAGATGTGCAGGCAATTTCATTTCTGAAAGGAAAATGTTACATGAGTGATAAATACGAGCTATTATATTGATGATTAGATTAAATTCCCTACAGTGTGGAAACAGGCCCTTGGCTCAACAGGTCCACACCGACCCTCCGAAGAGTAACCCACCCAGTCCCATTTCCCTCTGACTAATGCACCTAACACTGTTGGCAATTTAGCGTGGGCAATTTAGCATGGCCAATTCACCTGACCTGCACATCTTTTGGATTGTGGGAGGAAACCATATTGCATCTTCTGATTGTATACCCAAGAGCTTGATGAACTATGGGTACAGTAGTCATCTGACTAGAAATTGCGGCAAGCTTTATGCAAGTCCTGAGGAATAAGCAATGCTGTCAGCATTGAAATGATAATTTCTATTTAAAGAAATCCCCTGTTTTAATTCATATCTGTATGGTACGTTCACATACGGGGAGGTGAAAAGGTTGCCTGTCAGTTAGCCAGCTTGGAAAGACAATGAAACTAGACTTAGGAATACACACTGAATTTCATTTCAACAGCTGTTTTTGAACAACAGGTTAGAGGGAAGGAAAAATAGATTTGTTATCAAGAACCGGTAAGACTCTCTCTCACTATCTGTTTCTTTCATCATTTCAGAAAACAAAGCCTGTTGAAAAAAAGACAAACTACAGAAGCAACCTTTCACCAAGCATTCTGAGGTTTCTACCACCTTTGCTAATGCTCAGAATACCAACCAGCGATATAACAATTGGTGGTCTCAGTAAAACACATCAATTACTTTAAAGCCTTTCAAATTGCATAACCTTTATTATCCCTCTTTGTATTGGACACTCTCCATTTTAAATTTATTGGCTGTGTTTGATATCACATTTTTAACCTTTTTTCTTCTATTTAGTAACAGCTAGTAAGAATCCTATTTGTACTATTCAGTCTCCCTTTTAAAACTTATTTCCTGTCTTCATGTATTTAATGTCACATTTTAATTATGTTTTTGTTGCAGTTATTTGGTAATAAAATCTCTCTTTCTTTTACTCAAGAAAGCCTTGGTAATTGGCTATTTTGTTTTCTATTTAACTACATTTTAATTGAAGTGTGATACAAACTAAAATGAAAATAAGTATTTGTTGCAAAGGACTGAGGGAGGGTCAAAAACAGGGAACCAATTCTCCATTCTCACCTTGTTAATAACAAAAACAAATTTTGTGATATGAAATTCTATGGATGGCTTAAATCTATTTGAATATTCTAAACTAAACCCAAGTTGATCATTTAAAATTAAGACTCTTGATTAGTTGCATGCTATATATTAAATATATATATAGTGGAATGCATACTGTAATTTCAAATCTTTGTGAAGTATTGCATGCCTAAAGTGTTATAATGGAAAATATTGTAATTATCCAGAATATACAGGCGCTAGATGCAGATTAGAATGTGTCGCATTATAAATTGTATTCCTTCAGCACATATTATGTCTAGTGTGATTTACAATTAAATAAGTGTCATAATTAAATTTGCTTTTTGAAACATTTTGGCATTGGTGCAATAAATGAAATTAGCTTTTGTGGTTATTTAGGAATATTACTGTGCTAACAGATGTATCCCAGATGGATGGCAATTTGTGCCAGTTTTATATAGTGCAATACTTTAAATGAAGTTTCTCTTACTACAGTGGGTTAGCTGAGTCATTAGCGGCACCAGCACTGGCTGTAAATATAAAACGACTGAACACGAGGCAGACTAAATTGCATATTAATAAATATACAGATATTTTCTTAATTTACTATTTGCTTTTTTCCCACTTTAAAACTGCAATGAAACAAAAAGAGTTGACCAGGGTCTCTGCTGTTGTAGCCTCTGTTTTCAATGAGAAAATGTGCTTCTTAATTAAAGTTTTGGTAAACTTCTCTTTGGGAATTATCCAGGGCGCCTTTTGTTTGATGCTTTGATCTTATTCACAGCTTTATGTACATGACCTCCACGAGAGCAGTATGTTGACCTTGCCTATTTTTGTTTTCTTGTCTGCACTGCTTTTACACAATGCTGCTACTGTGATAAGAAGACAGCGAACAGCAGGAGATAGCAACAAGCTGAGCTGCTTGGGTCAGTATCCTATTTACTGCTTTCGCTCCTTCAGTTTGGTTGAAAACCCCATTCATATAATATACATGTCTTAGCCTTAAACCAGCATCGAAAGCTACCAAGCCCTTGATACTTTGACATTGTTACTGGAGAACTGCAGAATAAATCAAAGATAGCTAATATTTCTTGCTCTATTTTATTGGAGAGCAGCTGGAAAGCAAAGTCATTAAGCTGTATTCCTTTGATTCTTTTATGCGACTGAGATGATGAAATAATAAGTGGGTAGAGAAGGAATTCAAATTAGCTCTGGGTCACATAATTCCTCCATTCTGTATATGGTTAATCAACAGCATCTCTAAGGTCCAGTAAATAAAGAGCTATACAATTTCTGTTCATAGAGAATATTGTTGGCATTGGGAAAACGCTTTGCCAGTCGAGTAGGGAATATGCAGTCTTCAGAACAGCAGAATGCACAACTTAGCTTGTCCTGCCTCCTCTATTCAGCCTTGGTGCTGTCCCATGCTGTGAGTTTTATAAGTTTAAAGCTTGTGCTAAATAGGAAAATGTACCTTACTTTCCCCATGCAAGTGTTTTAAAGCAGTGTCTCCAGTTTAGACACGTTTGTGTCGTTGAAAAGAGAAAAGGGCTTCGTTGCATTATAAAAGTAAATAGAACAGATGGAGGCTATTCAGCTGTTCATACCAATGCTGGCTTTTTGTAAAAAAGCGCTCCAGTTAGTTCTCTGCTCCTTCCCAATAATTTTCTCAACATTTTGCTTTTCACATGTATCCCAAATGTATACATATCTCCTTTTGAGACGTCAGGGTTGATGATATTGGATCAAAATCCTGGAATTCCCTCCCTAAGGGTGCTGCAGGTTGGTATATAGCACGTAGACTGCAGCAGTTCTAGAAGGCAGCTCATCACCACCTTCTCATGGTGATGAGGGACAGGCAATAAATGCTGGTCCAGTCAGCGATGTTCATGCCTCATGAGTGAATAAAGAAAAAATGGTCACCTTGAAGTATTTTATAGCCAGTGACATACATTTAAATTGTATTGTAGGGAAGATAGCAGCGTTTTTTTACTTAGGAAGATCCTGCAGATAACAATGTAATAATGATCAGATAATAGGATTTTTTTGAAATGAAATGCTGGTTGAAACATAATTATTGGTCAATTCATTTGGAAAACACCCTTGTTAGACTTTGAAATAATGCCGAGAGGTTTCGTGTCCACTTGAGAGGACAGCTGAGGAGTTATTTTAATGTTTTGCGTGAAAAATTAGGATGTTATATTTTCAAATTTGATTTCGATTAATATATTAATGCAGTTTGGTTTTGTGCAATTCATACCCTGCTCTTTGAAACCTTTAAAGTATTAGAAACCCTGTGTTAGAATATTAGAATTCCTATAGTGTGGAAACAGGCTCTTCAGCCCAGCAAGGCCACACTGACCCTCTGAAGAGTATCCCACCCAGACCCATTCCCCTAATACTCGACATTTACCCCTGACTAATGCAGCTAACCTACCGTTTGCCTGGCAATGTCACTTTCTGCAAACTGATGTTCAGCTAGCTGCTTTTACTGAAGTGATATTATAGCTCTGGCAAACAACTTAAAGATCACACATTTAAAATCACTCCAACTGTTCAGTTGATTTGTTTACTGAAAGGGCAAGGTCAAAAGTACAGCGATTGGCAAGACTTACAAGGAGAAGGAGATAAAATTTGCAAAATCAATAAATCAAGTTTAGGTGACTTCAAGTTTTGAAAAATAGATTTTAAATGAAAGGCACATTTCAGGAAAGTAAAGACTCATCAGTTGGGAGGCAGTGAAAAGACGCCATGATGGAAAATGTTGACCTGAGCTGAACAAAATATTATTGATGAGGAAGAGACAGAAAAAGTATTGTGATAGAAAAGCCAGTTACCAGAGGTAAGATGGCTTTGTCTGATGAGCTTTCTCTTGAATTTCCCATCCCCCTTGGCCAAACTCCTGATATTGTATCAATCTAATGTCCTTTGGGGAAGGAAATTTGCCATCCTTTACGCATGTGATACAGACCCACAGCAATATGGTTTACTCTTAACTACCCTCTGAAATGGCGAAGACAATCACTCAGTTGTACCCAAATTGAAACATTGCGGTGGTCCAAGAATGCAGGTAAACAACCTTCTAAATATTAATTAGGGATGAGCAGCACATCACATTCTGAAGCAGCATTATCTCATGAAAGAATTTCAAAATCACAGACAAGAACAATTCTGATAACTTTGCTGTATCCTTCTCTGCTTACATATTCTTTTGTCCTTGCCATGCCCAATTATTTCTGTAAAAATGCTTGAGGGGGAAGAAAATATCCCCCTAAGTTACTTGCACTTGTCCAACTGTTGCTGTTCCACTCTTCACAATATCACTGCAGCTGCTGACTCAAGCACACCATGACTTCCCACCTTGGTTGCCCCAGTCCCTACTAAAACATTACTTCTCCCTCTCACCATAGCTATTTCCCTGGTACAGCCCTTAGCCTGTTTGGTGGGGATGAGAGCATATTGTTGGACTGTAATCCAGAAACCCAGACTGATGTTCAGGGAATATTGTGTGGTGGAAGCTGGTGGAATGTAAATTCAATTAATAAAATCTAGAATATAATGATAGCCTCAGTAATAGAACATAGAACAGTACAGCACAGTACAGGCCTTTCGGCCCATGATGTTGAGCCGAGCATTTATCTTAATCTAAGATCAACCTAACCTCCACATCCCTCAATTTACTCCTGTCCGTGTGCTTGTCCAGCAGTCGCTTAAATGTCCCTAATGTTTCTAACTCTACTACTTGTGCTGGCAGAATATTCCACGCACCCACCACTCTCTGTGTAAAGAACCTACCTCTGACATTTCCCCTATACCTTACTCCAATCACCTTAAAATTATGACAGCCATTTCTGCCTTGGGGAAAGGTTTCTGGCTATCTACTCTATCTATGCCTCTCATTACCTTGTACATCTCTATCAAGTCACCTCTCTTCCTTCTTCTCTCCAGTGTGAAAAGGCCTAGCCCACTCAACCTCTCTTCATAAAACACACCCTCCAATCCAGGCAGCATCCTGGTAAACCTCCTCTGCACCCTCTTTAAAGCATCTACATCCTTCCTATAATGAGGTGACCAGAACTGAACACAATATTCCATGGTGGCCATGACAATTATCATCAATTGTTGCAAAAATCTCTCTGCTTTATTTATGACATTTAGGGATCTGCCATTTTTATCCAGTCTTAAGATTGCAGACGGACAGTGATGTGGTTGAGTCTCATTGCCCTCTGAATTGACCTAAATTACAATGTTAAAAGTGCTATACAGATGCAAGTTGTTGTTACATTGTGCTGGAAACTTGGAAAGTCTTACCAGGTACTGGGTGGTTTCTGGCTATGCAGACAGCTGAGTAGATGCAATTGATTACCCATATGCTTCTGTGATATTTCTCAATGGAGGTCCAACTGTTTCTCAGAATGCACAATTGCCTCCTTATGTCTGACGTGCTCCCTATTTCCTATTGCCGCATGTTGAGATAGACATTCTCAGACATCCCCCAGGCAGGATCCAATTATTCCAGTTTTGCATTTTTCACAACATCTTTTCATGTTTATGGCTAGACTTCTGATTCTATGAGTAGACAGTCAATTAGGAACGGTCTCTATCTTTTGCAGTACATGACTGACAGGGGCCAGTGATATTAGCAATTCATCCTTAATCTCTCTGAATGACTGAAAGCAGAATTTGTGAAGCATCTATCTCTTTTTAGCTCAGAAGGTAGAAAATGCTACATCTCCTTCAAATTATCTTTTTGGAGATATTCTCAATTTGAATAATCTACAGGAACTGTGTGAGCGCCAGGATATCCGCAGTTCAATAGCAAACCTATAGAATCATAGAGTCATAACTCACAGAAACAGATCCTTCGGTCCAACTAGTCCACATTGACCATGTTCCCAAACTAAACCAGTCCCATTTGCCTGCGTTTGGCCTGTATCCCTCCAAAGCATAAGGTAAAAACAATGACTGCAGATGCTGGAAACCAGATTCTGGATCAATGGTGCTGGAAGAGCACAGCAGTTCAGGCAGCATCGAGGAGCTTCAGCAAAATCGACGTTTCGGGCAAAAGCCCTTCATCCGCATCCCTCCAAAGCATTCCTATTCATGTTCTGGTACAAATGTCTTTTAAATGTCATAACTGTACCTGCAGCCACAACTTCCCCTGTCAGTTCATTCCACGAAAAAAGTGTTAAAAGGTTGCCCCTCTTGATCTTTTTAAAACTTTCTCCTCTCATCTTAAAAAATATACCCTCTAGTTTTGAATCCCCCCATCCTCGAGAAAAGGCCTTGTTATTCACTTTATGGATGCCCCATGATTTTTTAAACTTCTATAAGGTCACCCCTCGACCTCTTAAGCTCCGGTGTAAAAAGTCCCAGCCTATTTTTATTACTCAAACCCTCCATTCCCAGCAATATCTGGGTAAATCTTTTCTGAGCACTCTCCAATTTAATAAACTTCATACCAACCTTTGGACACAGAAAGTATTGCAATGATTTAACTCCTCTGAGTGGATATCTGAAATCATGGACTGAATGTTCTTGATAGACTTTGAACCCTAACCTCAGCATCCAAGAGAGGTCCCTATGTGGGAAGCAGTTACTCATTGAGATTTTCCCTACTGCAGCTAAATATTGGCCAGGTGCCATCCAATTCAACATGGAGTTCAGGGTCTTGAAACTAAAGGGCCAACGGTAGCCTTCCAGGGTAGAAGCAGCAGTTGGTTGCTGGTCAAATAAACTCAGAATTGAAAACTGGTCTTAGTAACGGCGACCATGAACCTATCAACAATTTTCAATTACCATCACAGGATAAGTTTCAAGGGATCCATGTTCAAATCCCACCACGGCAGATAGTGGAATTTGAATTCAATTAAAAAAAAACAGGAATTCCGTCTAATGACGATCATTAAACTATTGCCAATTGTCGGAGAAACCCATTTTGTTCACTAATGCCCTTTAGGGAAGGAAACTGTCATCCTTACTTGGTCTAGCCTACATGTGACTCCAGAACCACAGCGATGTGGTTAACTCTTACCCGCCCATTGGGCATTTAGGGATGGGCAATAAATGCTGGCCTGGCCAGTGACACCTACATCCTGTGAATGAAGATTAAAATGGATAAACCTTTTAGGACTGAGCTGAGGAGAAATTTCTTTATCCAGAGAATGATGAGCCTATGGAACTCACTACCACAGATAGCAGTTGAGGCCAAAACATTACACATTTTCAAGAACAAAGGACAAAGAAAATTTACAGCCCAGGAACAGGCCCTTTGGCCCTTTAAGCCTGAGCCGATCCAACTCTACTATGTAAACCTATCACCCAATTCCTAAGCATCTGTATCCCTCTGCTCCCCAACTACTCAGGCATCTGTCCAGATGCACCTTAAATGAATCTACTGTGCCTGCTTCTACTACCTCTGCTGGGAACTCGTTCCACACACCTACCACCCTCTCTGTAAAGTACTTGCCGCATGTATCCCCCTTTCACCTCTCACCTGGAATGTGTGACCTCGTGTTATTGAATCCCTCACCCTGAGAAAAAGTTTATCTCTATTCACCCTGTCTATACCCTTCATGATTTTGTAGACCTCAATCAGGTCTCCCCACATTTTCCTTTTTGCTAATGAAAACAATCCTAACCTACTCAATCTCTCTTTATAGCTAGCACCTTCCATACCAGGCAACATCCTCGTAAACCTTCTCTGCACCCTCTCCAAAGCGTTCACATCCTTTTGGTAATGTGACCAGAACTGTACACAGTATTCTAAATGCGGCCGAACCAAAGTCTTGTACAATTTTATTATGATCTGCTAGCTCTTACACTCAATACCCTATCCAATGAAGGCAAGCATACCATATGCCTTCTTGACCACTCTATCCACCTGTGCAGCAACCTTCAGGGTACAATGGACCTGAACTCCCAGATCTCTCTGCTCATCAACCTTTCCCAATGCTCTTCCGTTTACAGTATAGTTGGCTCTAGAATTAGACTTCCCAAAATGTATCACCTCACATTTGCCTGGATTGAACTCCATCTGCCACTTCTTCGCCCAACTCTCCAGTCTATCTATATCCTCCTGTATTCTTTGATATTCCCCTATGCTTTCTGCTACTTCACCAATCTTCGTGTCATCTGCAAACTTGCTGATCATACCAACAGTGTCCTCTTTCAGATCATTTATGTATATCACAAACAACAGTGGCCCCAATACTGACCCCTGTGGAACACCACTGGTCACCTTTCTCCATTTTGAGAAACTCCCTTCAACTACTACTCTCTGTCTCCTGTTGTTCAACCAGTTCTTTATCCACCTAGCTAGAACACCCTGCACACCATGTGACTTCACTTTCTCCATTAGTTTACCATGGGAAACCTTCTCAAATGCCTTACTAAAGTCCATGTATATGACATCTACAACCCTTCCTTCATATATTAACTTCCTCAAAGAACTCTGTTAAGTTGGTAAGGCACGATCTCCCCCCACACAAAACCATGTTGCCTATCACTGATAAGCCCATTCTTTTCCATATATAAATAGATCCTATCCTTCAGTACCTTCTCCGGCAACTTTCCCACCACTGACGTCAGGCTCACTGGTCTGTAGTTACCTGGAATACCCATACCACCTGTCTTGTGCAGGGGGACAACATGAGCAACCCTTCATTCCTCCTTTTCAAGAAGCAGTTAGATTAAGCTTTTGATGCTAAAGTGATCAAGGGATTTGGGGGAGGACGCGATTATGGAATTGAAGGTCAATAATCAGCCTGGATCATTTTGATTGATACAAATCTTCCCAAAACTCGCTAATATTGATTATTGGAGCATGCTTGGGTGGACAATGGCATACTCCTGCTCCTGTCAAAAGGGGCAGAAAAAGAAAATAATTGTTATAAATATCCAATTTGTTCACTAATATTGCTTGGGGAAGGAAATCTGCTGTCCTTACTGGGTCTTGCCTCGGTGTTTCTCCAGACCTGTAGGCATGTGGTTGACTCTTAATCTCCCTGTGACATGGCCAAGTTGGAAGACAATCATGGATGGGCCACAAATGGGCAACAGCACCCACAACATCCCAGAAAAGAATCAAGAAAAACATTACAATAGAGAATGAGGCCACGGGCCCATCATGTTCTCTGGTTCTCTGACAGACCTAGCAGTGTCACTCTCTGCTCATTTCTCATAGTCCAGCAACATTTCCCCTTTTAAGTAGAGATCCAATTTCCTTTTGAAAGTTCTTGTTGAATCCAATTCTGCCATCATCAGAGGTAAGTGCCCTCTGAATCGACCCTCTGACAAACTGCACAGTTCAAAGCCGAGTGATGAATGCTGGCCTTGCTTTATCTGAAAGAATTTTTAAAAATTGCATGTGTAGGTTAGGTGGATTGGACAGGATAAATTGCCCCTTAGTGTTCAGGGATGTGCAGGTTTGGTGGAATGTCCAGAACAATTCCAATTGTTAAGTCCCTATATCCTTAGAAGTGATGCAGAAGGCACAGAGATTAAGAGACCCATGTTCAGGAAAGCTGTTCGGGCTTGGAATAAATTATATTGAATCTCATTTTGATTGGGCAATGATATTAAAGGATGTAACGTGAAGAGGGAGCTAATGTCGTCAGATCAGGGATGTGATCTAACTGAAGGATAAAACAGTATCAAGGGCTAATGGCCTGCCTGCTCCAAAAGCTAGTGTTTCCAAATAAACCTGTTGGACTATAACCTGGTGTTGTGAGATTTTTAATTTTGTACATCCCAGTCCAACACCGGCACCTCCAAATCACAACATAATGAGGAACAGTGTTACTGCCATATAAACTTGCAAATTGCTAAATTAATCATGCAAAATAAACATTGTCACAAATGTAAAAACCTTAAACTCTTTTTTTATGTTCATTCCTTTTCATTTTCATTTTAATCTTCAGTTCAACTTTCTTTTTTTCTACATAATTAACTACATTTATTAACTACTTAAAATCCTAAGCCACTGTTTATCAAATGGCCAATTTTCTAATAAACCTGTCATAAGGCAGGCAGATATAGAAGGCATGTTCAAATTTCTGCAATGCTGTAAAATGGGCAATGGTGAATTTACAACCCATTTTACACATCTCTAATTTTTATTTCCACTGAATTTAACGGGATAAAAGTCATCCAGCGGTCAAATAGGTGAAACAGATGGCTACAAAACGATCTTTTTTCTCCATACAATGTTGAAGCAAGAATGGGCCATTTGGCTTCTCCAGACTTGCTTCCTTATTTTGAAAGGTTGGTTGGTCCACTTAGGGGTATTATGGCAGGCTGTGAAGATTTGAGGAGTGTGGATACAGTAATTGGATGCAATGGCAGTGGTTCTGTGCTCACTGCCACCCATTCCTGTTGCAATTGTACTAATAGTGGATGGGATTTCACGTGCTTGCTCATCCATGGGCCAGTTAGATCACAACTGATCTGATCATCCAGACTCCCTCTTGGCTTGCCACATTCCCCGACCAAAACCTTTCAATGAGATTCAATGTATTTGATTGAGCCTCAGCCTCAACAAATCTCTGGGACATGGGAGTTCCAGATTTTTCTGTGCCTCTTGCAGCAGCCCTGATCTAGGAGATTATAAGATTGATAAACTCGAATGGGCAAATTAAGGTAACTTTTGACCCCCCCATCCCATTGCGAGTACAGTCACAATGGACCAAATGGCTTCCATTCTTCACCATTCACACAAATGTGCAAGTCTATGGCTGCCTTTGGTAGGAGATTCTAGTGATAGCAACAACTGCAATGGTGGATGGAGGCTGCAGCATTTGGGAAATCTCCAGTCATCAAGGTTTCCTGGTCACTGGAACGGGATCTGCTTTCCGATGAGGACCCTGTATGTATGGATATGCAACAGCATTCTCACATTAAAAGATGTCCCAAACAAAGCGTCCACCTAAAGGAATTCAACACACCCCCTGAGACTCATATGACCAGTGACATGAAATGTCTTAGGTGGACAATCATATTCATCAGCATTTGGTTTCTGATGGTGAATACAAGTTCCTCACAACTTACATATAGATGAGGAAGGAAACCACTTTGAGTGGGACAATACTTCCATCCTAGGACAAGCCAAACAGAGACATGCACAAGAATTCCGAGAAGCATGGCATTCCAACCGGAACTCTATCAAGAAACACATTGACTTGGACCCGATTTACCACCCCCAAGAAAAAGAACAGGAAATGGCATCACCACAGGAAATGGCATCACCACAGGAAATGACATCACTAACCCAAAGAAACCCAAATATATAAATAGAAAGCAGGAATCATCAGCAATGCTTCGTCCGGAGGCTCACTGAAGATGTTACCTAGTATGGTGACAAAACGTCTGAACATGAACCTTCCAGCTCAGCAAGCAAACTTACATCCAGAGCCTCAACCTGAGCTACTCATCTCCTAAAACTCGCTAACAGCTTATATATCCACTCAGCTTTGTAAGTGTTGAGGCAATGGTCTATTGTGTTTGGAGAATTAACTGACAATGCAGAATTATGAATTTAGTTCGCTTACATTCACTTGACGAGGTGTGACAGGAATGCTGATGTTGGAAATTTGTATTTTGGTTTCTGTATGATATAGATTCCCTTGGCACAGACTCAACTTAGGGCTTACAGGACATAGCAGTGTGCTATATTCATAGAAGTCAGCACAAGTTAGGACTTTACAGTAGTTTAGAAAAACAGAAAATGCCTACTTTCAAAACTGAGGAATAAATGGTATATTAGTAAAACAAATATTAGTCTAACTCATTTTTGGATCTTGATGAAGAATTGTAAAGTCACAGATGAATTGAATTCTGGCTGACTATATCAATTTGGTCTATAATTTAGGTTTGCAGCAAGGGATTACTCAAAACTCGATAACTAATGCAAAACAAAAATTAGCTGTAGTACATTCAAATTGTCATCTTTAGTGTAACCTGCTCTATGATTTCTGGTTTGATGAGTGCCCCAAGTGATATAAGAATTGCAATTGGACAATGTCTTTACCATGTGAAGAACTGCCATTTTATGAATGGTTCAAATGTGAATGGAGTTGGATTATTTTAAAGGCAGGGTTACTTGACATTATGCCTGAGGCATGTTGCCATATTACAGTGTTGTGATCCTACCCAGTCTGCTACTGATACATGTCTCAAAGCTTCGCAACTGGGTAACATTTAATGGGTACTCAGATCACAACCACGGCTAATTGGCTAAAATTGCTTTTTACTCTCCAAACATTCTCCCCTCCTCTGCTGCCCCTGACATCTTATGCCAGTGGTATTTCTGCGATCAGTATTGGTGGGTCTCTTTCAGCATAAGGTCAATTTGACCTTGAGAGGCATCACACACAAACCACTTTAACCCAAAGTTCACTTGCCTGCACAGAACAGCTGGAATCACTAACTGACAATTTGGAAGATACAAGACAGAAAATCTGTATAGAATGTTCCTGTCTCTGTATTGTATTTTGCTCTGTAATTCTATATCGTATAAAATCTTACAAATGCCCTCAGAATTCCATAACTTCTTTTGGCATCACCGAACTAACGAGCTAGTCCCTGGTGCCTTGTAGCTTTCAATTGTGTATGGCAGCAGTGGTGGTTTTCAGATGATTATTCACAAAAGGCAGTGGGAGTCTCTTTATTGATCCTCAAATAGCCCTGAGTAATCGACAATATCCACTTGTGCAGAGCAAGCTTTGGTTTTAATGAAGCAAAGCAGGATCTCTCCATTGCTCCTCTGAACTGTTGGCTTGGGCTTTGTGCTCAAGTCCCACAGAGGAACTTGAACTTGGGATCTCATGATTCACGGAACGAGAATGTTATCAACCCAGCCAGCAAGGACTGCAGCCACTGACTGATTTTTGACTTAAAGTTTGACAGAAATGTGAATAGCTGATTAGTTATTTTGCATCTACTGTAACAAAGCAAACTTTGACATGCATTTTATAACCCAAGTTTATTAACATAAAACCAATGCCAACTCAGGCAGTCAGCTCAGCATGAATGCATCACTGTGCATGATCCTGAAAGAACATTGAAAGTGGGGAGCTGTGCTATTTTTATGATTGTTTAATAAATCTAAATATTTGATGAATCAAGTCAACAATCAAAGAAATGCCCTTGCATGAGAACAATCATTTCACACAGAATCGGATAAATGTTTTAAAAAAGTTTGTTTACTCTGTGACCACACAGTTTGGTAAACCAACAAGTTTCTTAAATTATGACTTCCTGTTGGGGGAGCAAAGTCAACCTTACAACTATCTCATGCTTCAAATGTTTGAGGAAATGTACTTTCCAGGGGAATGACAATTTCTTCCAGCGAGTAGATGATTAATTGGACATCAGGGTACATTTCCCAGTCCCAGAGCTGAGGCAATGGAACCAATGCGCTACAAATGCGCGCTTGCCAGAAATACGATGGGCCAGTTTGGATGGATCTTCCAATCCCATAACTCATCATGAGCTCCCTGGATTGAGCCTGCCAATGGGTCATCATCTCAAATGGAAGTGGAATGGTGATTGGCGTGGCTAAAGAGGCTGCAACTGTCATTAGAGACTACAGGGATAGCTCCAGCATAGTTGTTAATGTGAACAACACCTCGCACCAGATCAAATCTGATCTTCCCAGCCTGGAAGGGGAGGGTGAAATGGGGGCAGAGTCAGTTTACTTCAAGGGATGACGTTTGGTTTAGGAATCACAGGAATGGTCCTGTATGGGTAATTGGCATGGTTGATGTGAGGTTAGGTCCAGTGATATTTAAAGTGTAGGTAGGTGCTGGAGAAACACGTGGACCACATGAAAGCTTTAAACTCACAAATGGTGCGGGAGCATACAGTTATAGAGTCATAGAGATGTACAGCATGGAAACAGACACTTCGGTCCAACCCGTCCATGCCGACCAGATATCCCAACCCAATCTAATCCCACCTGCCAGCACCTGGCCCATACCCCTCCAAACCTTTCCTATTCATATACCCATCCAATTGTACAAGCCTCTGCCACTTACTCTGGCAGCTCATTCCATACAAGTACCACCCTCTGTGTGAAAAAGTTGCCCCTTAGGTGTCTTTGATATCTTTCCCCTCTCACCCTAAATGTATGCCCTCTAGTTCTGGACTCCCTGACCCCAGGGAAAAGACTTCGTCTATTTATCCTATCCATGCCCCTCATAATTTTGTAAGCCTCTATAAAGTCACCCCTCAGCCTCCGACGCTCCAGGGAAAACAGTCCCAGCCTGTTCAGTCTCTCCCTTGAGCTCAAATCCTGCTTGGGCTTCTCGACTGCCTTTCTGACAGTTCCAGAATGTGTGGGTTCTCCCTTTCCATCAGGTATTGATGATACTTCAGAATCTGAGATGGCCATGACAGATGTTGCTGTCTCAATGCCCTTACCGCTTAAAGAGACGAATGAATTTCTTCCAAGATGCTCCAGGCAGAAGAGGCAAAATACAGGGCATTACGCACTGCCTGTATCAGAGACAGATTTGGAGGAACCTGACCTGATGTTAAAACATCCCAGGAAGAGCGACATAAAAAAAACCCAGCCCATGTCCTTGAACTCAGAGGCAGAGGAATGTACTGATTGTAACTAGAAAGGTATGAATTCTTTTGGCAGCAACAAGGGCATAATGTAAAGAGCTGGTGTCCTGAATGAATCCCAGCAGTCAGAGATACAACTATGAGTGGCACCGCTGTATAGTAGCAAATTCAAGAAGTGAATCAAAGTAAAGTTATCCCATTTACCAGTGAAGGACACTGTGACCATCTCATAATACCGACTACAATTGAAGGCAAGAATCAATCTCATTTAAAGACCTTGAATACCTTTGAGAATGCTAAAATCCTCCCAAGGTATCTCTCCTTGAACAAAGCAGACAGGGAAAAGATTCATGGAGGGAGATTTTTTTTAATTGCAAAAATATACTTAATTCATTAAAAAACCTTTACCTCCATTCACAGGTACTAAAGCAGTTCTGTCCAATCTTTGCACATCTTTCAATGTTCTAATACCGTGACTTAAAGCCATAGAGATGCACAGCACGGAAACAGACCCTTCGGTCCAACCTGTCCATGCTGACCAGATATTCTAACCTAATCTAGTCCCATTTGCCAGCACTTGGCCCATATCTCTCTAAACCCTTCCTACTCGTATACCCATTCAGATGAGTCTTAAAAGGTTAGATCTCATGGAATACAAAAAGAACTAACCATTGGATACAGAACTGGCTTGAAGGTAGAAGACAGAGGGTGGTGGTGGAGGGTTGTTTTTCAGACTGGAGGCCTGTGACCAGTGGTGTGCCACAAGGATCAGTGCTGGGTTCACTACTTTTTGTCATGTACATAAATGATTTGGATCTGACCATAGGAGGTATAGTTAGTAAGTATGCAGATGACACCAAAATTGGATATGTATTGGACAGTGAAGAAGGTTACCTCAGATTACAATAGGATCTTAATCAGATGGGCCAATGGACTGAGGAGTGGCAGGTGGAGTTTAATTTAGATAAATGCGAGGTGCTGCATTTTGGAAAATCAGAGCAGGACTTATACACTTAATGGTAAGGTCCTAGGGAGTGTTGCTGAACAAACAGACCTCAGAGTGCAGGTTCATCGCTCCTTGGAAGTGAGTGGCAGGTAGGTAGGATAGTGAAGAAGGTGTTTGGTATGCTTTCCTTTATTGGTCAGAGTATTGAGTACAGGAGCTGGGAGGTTATATTGCGGCTGTACAGGACATTGGTTAGGCCACTTTTGAATATTACATGCAATTTTGCAATATTACATCCTTGTATTGGATATAATGTTGCATCCTTTCTATCGGAAGGATGTTGTGAAACTTGACAGGGTTCAGAAAAGATTTACAAGGATGTTGCCAGGGTTGGAGGATTTGAGCTGTAGGGAGAGGCTGAATAGGCTGCGGCTGTTTTCCCTGGAGCGTCAGAAGTTTATAAATGGATAGGATAAATAGAAAGTCTTTTCCCTGGGATGGGGGAGTCCGGAACTAGAAGGCATAGGTTTAGGGTGAGAGGGGTAAGTTATAAAAGAGACTGAAGGAGCAACTGTTTCACGCAGAGAGTGGTATGTGTATGGAATAAGTTGCTAGAGGAAGTGGTGGAAGCTGGTACAATTGCAACATTTAAAAGGCATCTGGATGGGTACCTGAATAGGAAGGGTTTAGAGGGATATAGGCCAAGTGCTGGCAAATGGGACTAGATTAGGTTGGGATATCTGGTCGGCATAGATGAGTTGGACTGAAGGGTCTGTTTCCATGCTGTACATCTCTATGACTCTATGGCTCTAAATGCTACAACTGTACCAGCCTCCACCATTTCCTCTGGCAGCTCATTCCATACATGCACCACCCTCTGCATGAAAATGTTGCCTCTTAGGTCCCTTTTATATCTTTCCCCTCTCACCCTAAACCTCTAGTTCTGGACTCCCACATCCCAGGGAAAAGACTTTATCTATTTACACCGTCTATGCCCCTCATGATTTTTTAAACCTCTACAAGGTCACCCCTCACCCTCCGACGCTAGTAGCCTAACCAATGTCCTGAACAGCTGCAACATGACCTCCCAACTCCTGTACTCAGTGCTCTGACCAATAATGGAAAGCATACCAAATGTCTTCTTCAGTATCCTATCTACATGCGACTCTACTTTCAAGGACTTGAGAGCAGATATCTGATGGGAATAAGCCTGTGAGGAGAAAGTGAGGTCTTACAGCTGTATTTGAGAACCTCCTGTGTACAGATATAAATAAAGGACTGTTACAGGACATGAGGAGTTGAAGGAGAAAGTGAGGTCTGCAGATGCTGGAGATCAGAGCTGAAAATGTGTTGCTGGAACAGCGCAGCAGGTCAGGCAGCATCCAGGGAACAGGAGAATCGACGTTTCGGGCATAAGCCCTTCTTCAGGAGGAGTTGAAGAGCTTTACTTCAAGATAAGTTTCCCCTTAGGTGCATCTGCTCTACTCCTGTCAGTTACAACATTTAGCAACGTCCACATATCATTCTCTGAAAAAAGAAGTTTCTCCAAAATTCCTTATTGGACTTATTCATAATCATCTTTTAGTTATAACCTCTGCTTTGGAGTCCTCGATTGGAGGCAGCACTGGCAACAGCAGAAGCGATTGGTGGAGCATGCTCTGTGAGAAGGCTGACTGAAACTCCAGGCCAAAGCAAGGCCCAGGGAGACAACACTTTAAAATTCAGACATTGCCCTTTCCTTTTGCATAAGGACTTGCAGTTCTGGGCAATTTTTTTTCTTTCTCTTTTGGCTCTGCGTCTTTCCTTTCTTCCCTTGTTTAGTTTTAAATTTTGGTTTTGTATTTTGAGATGGCTCCATTGAATGGCGACTTTGTACACTTTTTGCAGTACTCCTGTATTCCTGTACTTGAGTACATGAGACAATAAAATCTAACTGTAATTGTAATTCTAATCTGCTCTAGAGTCACAGGGTCATGCAGATATGGACCCTTTGATCCAACTCGTCTATGCCGTCCAGATATCAAAATTAATCTAGCCCCATCTGCCAGCACTTGGCCCATATCCCTCTAAACCCTTCCTATACATCTACCTTTTAAATTTGTAATTGTACCAGCCTCCACCACTTCCTCTTGCAGATCCTTCCATACATGCACCGCACTCTTGTGTGAAAAAATTACCCCTTAGGTGCCTTTTAAATCTTTCCCCTCTCACCTTAAACCTATGCCCTCTAGATTTAGACTTCCCCAACCTTGGGAAGGGCATCTTCAGACTGTGGGAGGAAACTGGATCATCCAGAGGAAGCCCACACAAACGCAGGGAGAATATGCAAACTTCACACAGTTACTCAAAGGTGGAATTGAACCTCTGCTCTTAACACTGTGGGGAAGCAGTGCTAACCACTGAACCAGCATTTTTGTGCTAGCTTTTCTCATTAATCCATACAACTTACAATAAGCCCAAAGACTGTTTAACCATTAAGTAACGTAGAAATCAATCTCAGCTCAACATCATTCCCAATGTACGTTATCTTCTTTTAACAACTACTACTTTTAGTTCAGAGTTCAGGAAAAAACATAAAGATCCCACAACTCCAGGTTATAGTCCAACAGGTTTATTTGGAACTACATTCCAGCACATGGAATATTGTGAATTCAGAAACCATGGACAATAACTGGTTGCCAGCTCATCATCAGGTGAAATATTCACAAGACGATCATGTAGCTCATGCAGTGACTTGGAATATCCTACGGAGGTCTAATCAGGCAACTCAGTCAAGGTTGCCATTGTCAGTTTGCACTGAAGTTTCCTGTGGAATTCATTGTGCTACCCAGAGCACTAAAGAAGTCATGCAACTCAGTCAAGGTTGCCATTATTCGGAGATGCCGGTGTTGGACTGGGGTGTACAAAGTTAAAAATCACACAACACCAGGTTATAGTCCAACAGGTTTAATTGGAAGCACACTAGCTTTCGGAGCGACGCTCCTTCATCAGGTGATTGTGCAAGGTTGCCATTGTCAGTTTGCACTGAAGTTTCCTGTGGAATTCATTGTGCTACCAGAGCACTAAAGAAGAAAGCACCTTAATGGAATGGTAATATTAGAAAAACCACTCTATGCCGTGTGACACATCAGGATGGTATTTTAACACACTTATTTCATAACTGTCAGATTTTAAAGCAACAATTGATGAGGCCACTTTTAGAATGCTGAGTACAGTACAATTCTGGTCTCCCTGCTACAGAAAATATGTTGTTAAACTTGAAAGGGTTCAGAAAAGATTTCCAGGGATGTTGCCACGATTGGAGGGTTAGATTGACAGGGAGAAGCTGAATAGGCTGGGGCTGCTTCCCCTGAAGTGTCGGAGGCTGAAGGGTGACCTTTGAGAGGTTTATAAAATCACAAGGGGCATGGATAAGGTAAATAGGCAGTCTTTTCCTCAGGGTAGGGGAGTCCAAAATTAAAGGACATAGGTTTAAGGTAAGGAATTAGCTGCCAGAGGAGTTGGTATGGACAGGTAGAATTACATTTAAAAGGCATCTGGATGGTTAGATGACTAGGAAGGGATTAGAAGGATAGGGACCAAATGCTGGCAAATGAGATGAGATTAATTTTGGATATCTGGTCAGCATGGACAGATTGGCTGGAAGAGTCTGTTTCTGTGCTGTACATCTCTATGACTCTACGGTTGCTCTGCAGTGTTCAAAAGCTGAGGGCAATCTTAATTTCATCAACAAAAGACGTGCCTAACGGAGGGATGGAAATTTGGAGGACTACCGGCTACGTAGCATTGAAGGGAGTGGTAGCCCCTGAGGATCTACAACTTCCTGTGGAAGCAGACTGGTAAGTCCAGACAATTTGTGATAGGGTGGCTTGACACCTGGAGGGAAGTTGGTGAGGGAGTGGAAGGGAGTGGGGAATGGTGCATTGCCTGTCTGGAGAGGTGAGGGTGGCTGGATAGAGTCATCAGGGGGCACCCCAGATGGATGCAGGGGGAACCAACTGCTAAGAAGATCAACACCTTCATGCCTGCCAGCAGCCCGGCTCATGAAAGCAACTGAGCTGTTCTCATCCTCCCACCCCGTGGTCCTCCAACTTTCCTCCCCGAAGACAGAGAAATTTCAGTGGAGGCTGACGGAGGCTCAGTAAATGCCCACTGCAGGGCCTCAATAGGTTTTCCTGATACTTTACCCACCCCTGCAATATGGGGCACAGGTCATGGATGGGCAGAATGGTGACAGGCTGGTGCCCTGCTTTATTTTACAAGCCCCCTGCTTTTAAACACTCTGGGAGTGGGGTGGGGAGGGATGCAAGGAGAATATAACTTTCATGAGTGTTCATTCCTCACTCCTCAAGTGTAGACAGCATCATTAGAGCACTTTTCACTCTGTTGTATATCCTTGTCTTAATCTCTCAGTCACTGTTTTGTCATCTCATAATGCAGATCCTATTTCCCAGTGTGTAGCAAGCGTCTGCCCAACTTACAATGTTCTGGGTTCAAGCTTTCACCTCAGAGACTTGGACAGGGTCAGTTGTTGTCAATCACTGGCGAGTGAGTATGGATGTCTATCTCGGATATTCCACGGTCATGGGCTCTGTGGGGCCTTGTGTGGCTGATAAACCCGAACCGAGATCCGCATCTCCGACCACGCAAATGCCAAGTGTTTCCAGGAGGTGGAATTAGCCCTCAGTTTCATGATCATTGCCATTCCTTTCCCTGGTTTCTTTTCCATCTTTTATCTTGCCACCAGGCATCTCAAAGGCATTTTTCCCTCCATGCAGGAGTTTCTGAATGATGCGGTCAAGGGCTTGACATCTACGTGTATTTCTTGGGGGAAGCCTTCAGGCAGTTTTTGAAACAATTTGTTTGTCATCCTCTTATTCGAGTGCCTTCTGTGAGCTGGGCAAAGAAGGTTTGTTTTAGCAATCAAAAAACACGGGCATCCTAAGCACATGGCCGGACCAGCGGAGTTGGTTTCAGATGATCACAGCCTCAATGCTGATGCGAATAGCTGCTACACTGATGCTAATGCTGGATGCCTGTCCTCCCATCTGATGTGGAGAATCCATCTCAAACAGCATTGACGGCACTTCTCAAGGGATTTGAGGTGGTGTCTATATGTAGTCCAGGTTTTGGAGCCGTATAGAAGCATTGGAACGATAACTACGTTATCCTTGAGGATTTTGGTATCAGTACCAATGTCATGGCCTCGTCCTTAGACGCCCGAAGATGGTGCTCATAGATTGGGTGCAACGTTGAATCTCTGCATCAACATCAGCCTAAGATGACAGGTGGCTTTCCACGTTTGAGAGCATTTTTCCATTGATCTCAATGGAGGAATGGACCGGAACCTGACCTTGGGATGGTTTGGTAAAAGATCAGAATCTTCGTGACGTTGAGACTGATACCAGTTCTTTGCTAAGCTTCCGTGAAGGCTTTAATTGAGGCTTGAAGACCCTCTTCTGAGGGAGCAGAGATGACATTGCCATCTGCATACTGAAGTTCAAGGAACAGGCTCATTAGCCATGTAAGGATCCACAGAACCCATAACCAGAGACATAGAATTTTCTAGGTGGGCAATCACATTTGTTAGTGAGTGATTGCCACATAAATAGCATTGGTCAGTGACGATCAAATGCTAACGTGTATGATTGTCCACTAAGGAAATTCTGTGTCTCTGACTATATTCTGCAGGTCCTTTAGATCCTTGAATAGGGCAGACTGTATGTTGTTGTAGAACCAAACCTCTTAGCAAGAACCAATTCTCTATGTGCTGTCTAGGTGAGTGCAAAAAATCATGTGAAGTGATTCAAAACCGAGCCGGTGAGTTATCCTAGTCAACATTCATTCCTGAATCAATATCATAAAAATCTTATTCCTGCATATTTGCTGTGTCAAATATGAGGGAGTTGTGATATAATGATGATGATGAAGCCATTAGACTAAGAATCCAGAGACCTGGGCTGTATTTTGGGATCATGGGTTCGAATTGCACTGTATAATTCGATGAGCATGTAGTCTTAATAATGATGACCATAATCAATCGTATTAAAAATACCACTTGGTTCACTATTGTCCTTTGGTTACAAAGGATGTGCTTACATCTGTATCCATAGTGAAGTTTCCCTGGAGCAGAAACAAAACAGAACTTGCTGGAAAAGCTCAGCAGGTCGGGCAGCATCTGTGAAGAGAAATCAGGGTGAATGTTTTGGGTCCTCAGTTCTGAGGAAGGGTCACCGGACCTGAAATCTTAACTCTGATTTCTCTCCGCAGATGCTGCCAGACCTGCTGAGCTTTACCAGCAACTGCTGTCTTTGTTTCTGATTTACAGCATCTGCAATTCTTTGGGTTCTTATTTAGCACTCCCCTGGAATGTGTCTCTCAACCAATCACCAGGGACTGTCACTTAATTGTAATTACATCTTTCCCGCTTACCCCTGTCATTAGCATATGTGAAAGATTTGCAGGTTAATAATGAAAATATTTGACCATGTTAAGATTGTATCTTCCTTGGCCATCAAAATCCCATTGTGGGACTTGAACTTGAAGCTTTTATCTCAAAAGATGCTAGCCACTGTGCTACAGAACCTCTAGCTCCAATAGATTACACAGGGAATGAGCACTTGCTCTGGAAAGGAGTCAATGATGAGAGGTTATCAATTTTGACCTGCTTGGACAGAGATTGGGAATAGATATATTGGTGGGCACTGTAATTTGTGATCAAAACAATTGCATCTTGTAGGAGGAAGGTGCATAATTCTTTGAAGCAGTGGATGATACAAGATAGCGAGGAGAGAATATGGGGACATGGAACTAGTTCTGGATAGCATCAGAAAGGTCTGTCGAACCATGGTAATCTGATTGCCCTTCTTCAGTGCTGCATGTCTCTATGGTTCTCTCAAAGGGTCAGTAGGTGGAAATGTGGATGAGAATGGATGGCAATGAAGGAAGAGAAGGAAAATTAGTTGCCATGAGTGAAAACTGTACAGCAATGCACGGTCAAGTAGAGGGGAAATGAAGGAGATAAGGAAGTGGCGAGGCAGTGAGAGTGGTGTTTTGGGTGGCAACAGGTTGGTCTGTATTAGATCGGAGAAGGGGCAGAAATAGTGCCAGGGTTAATGCGATGGGGAGCAGAGTCCATCTTCCGTAGTTACACCGGCACCACTCCCCACCTCTTCCTCCACTACATTGATGACTGCATTGGCGCCACCTCATGCTCCTGCAAGGAGATCGAGCAGCTCATCAACTTCACCAACACATTCCATCCCGACCTTAAATTCACCTGGACCATCTCTGACACCTCTCTCCCCTTCGTGGACCTCTCCATCTCCAGAAATGACGATTGACTTAACACTGACATTTTTTACAAACCCACCGACTCCCACAGCTACGCAAATTACACCTCTTCCCACCATACCTCCTGCAAAAATGTTATCCCGTATTCCCAATTCCTCCGCCCCCGCCGTATCTGCTCCCAGGAGGACCAGTTCTACCACAGAACACACCAAATGGCCTCCTTCTTTAAAGACTGTAATTTTCCTTCCCAAATGGTTGAGATGCCCTCCAGTGCATCTCATCCACATCCCGCACCTCCACCCTCAGACCCCACCGCTCCAACCGCAACAAGGACAAATGCTCCCTGGTCCTCACCTTCCACCCTATCAACATCCGCATAAACTGTATCATCCACCGACATTTCGGCCACCTCCAAATGGACCCCACCACCAAGGATATATTTCCCTCCTCACCCCTTTCCACCTTCCGCAAAGACCGTTCCCTCTGTGACTGCCTGGTTGGGTCCACGCTCTCCCCCCAACAACCCACCCTCCTGTCCTGGCACCCTCCCCTGCCACTGCAGGAATTGCAAAACCTGCGCCCACATCTCCTCCCTCACCTCCATCCAAGGCCCAAAAGGAGCCTCCACATCCATCAAAGTTTCACCTTCGCATCCACCAATGTCATTTATTGTATCCGTTGCTCCCCATGTTGTCTCCTTTACATTAGGGAGACTGGACGCCTCATCGCAGAGCGCTTTAGGGTACATCTCCAGGACACCCGCACCAATCAACCCCACCGCCCCTTGGCTGAACATTTCAATTCCCCCTTTCACTCTGCTGAGGACATGCAGGTCCTGGGCCTCCTCCACTGCTGCTCCCTCACCACCTGACGCCTGGAGGGAGAACACCTCATCTTCCGCCTCAGGACACTTCAATCCCACAGCATCAATGTGGATTTCACCAGTTTCCTCATTTCCCCTCCCCCCACCTTACCCCAGTTCCAACCTGCCAGCTCAGCAGCATTCTCATGACCTGTCCTACCTGCAAATCTTCCTTCCCACCTATCCACTCCACCCTCCTCTCCGACCTATCACCTTTATCCCCACCCCCATCCACCTATTGTACTCTTGGCTACCTTCTCCCAAGCCCCACCCCCCCTCCCATTTATCTCTCCATCCCAGAGGCTCCCTGCCTCATTCCTGATGAAGGGCTTTTGCCCGAAATGTCGATTTTCCTGCTCCTCGAACGCTGCCTGACCTGCTGTGCTTTTCCAGCACCACTCTAATCTAGACTCTGAACTCCAGCATCTGCAGTCCTCACGTTCGCCTAGCAGGGTTTAAGTGCCACCCTAAACTGAAAGTGGTAGAAGAAGTCTAGCTGGATTGATAGGGGTGGTGAGGAAGGCAGAGGAAGAAATGGGTCAATTTGAGTGATAGGATTGGAAGAGGAGAGTCTCTATAAAAGGGGGGCAATTTGATAGGGTGCAAAGTTTGAGATAGAATCTGTTTGAATGCTGCTAAAATGGCATTGGCTGAGGGTGTGTGGCTGTTGAGGTAGGTTTTGGATAAAGTGATTTGATTTGCCAAATTTTAAAAAATCAAAATTCTATTCATTGTGAAATTGTTTCCAATTAATCAGCATGCAATTTTTGTTCGATACATGGCCCTAGAATTCTCAACAAATTCACCATTAACTTTTGATCCCTCAACATTTGCATCTCTCCTTTCAGATGAGTCTTTATCAATTTTTCATTTTCCTTCCACTACAAATAAGAAGCAGTTTAATTCACAAAGAACATCATTTCCTACATCCGATAGGCTTGTGAATAGTGCTATTAAAGAAGTGACAGATTTTTTGGGGGAGATTAACAAGCTGTCACTTATTTTCCTTTTGCCGTGGATCTGATGTCATCCATTGACACAAAGGCAGTTCATAAAACAAGTTTAGTTTGAGACTACAAATTGTGGTACAATTGAATACAAGAGAGTTAGAATTGCGGGTTAAAAGTTCATTTTACAAGAAAGAAGCAGTGAAATGTAATTATATGAGATAATTGTTAGGAGTTTGATGCTTTAATCTTTCATGCGATGAGGGCAACGCTGACATGGCCAGCATTTATTGCTCTCAATCTGAATGGCTGACTAGGCCATTTCTGAAGGTGGTTAAGAGTTAACCAGATCATTGAAGATCTGGAGTCACATGTAGCAACAACCAATTTCCTTACCTAAACGACATTTATTTACCAGATGAACTTTTACAACAATAGACAATATTTTTACAGTAGCCTCTATTGAAGCTATCTTTCAATTTCAGATTTCTGTTTTGTTAATTGAATTTTAATTTTGTCGGCAGTTGTAATGGAATTTGCCTTTTTATATTCAGAACAGTGACCTGGAGCATCTGACCTACAAGTCCAGTGGCATTACTTTAATGCCACTATCTTCCCTCATGTGGAGTCACTAACCCGTGATCTGTGGGCAATGAGCTATGTGTTGTGTCCCATTATCACTGAAAAGTGAATTCCAAGTGAAGACAACCACCTGATGAAGGAGCGGTGCTCTGAAAGCTAGTGCTTCCAATTAAACCTATTGGACTATAATGGGTGGCACGGTGGCACAGGAGCTCAACGGTTAGCACTGTTGCCTCACAGCACCAGGGACCTGGGTTCAATTGCCTACCTTAGGTGACTGTCTGTGTGGAGTTTGCATGTTCTCCCTGTGTCTGTGTGGGTTTCCTCTGGGTGCTCTGGTTTCCTCCCACAGTCCAAAGCTGTGCAGGTCAGGTGAATTTGTCATGCTAAATTGCCCATAGTGTTAGGTGTATTAGTCAGAGGGGAAATAGGTCTGGATGGGTTACTCTTCGGAGGGTTGGTGTGGATTTGTTAGGCTGAAGGGCCTGTTTCCACACTGTAGGAAATCTAATCTAAAACATAATGTGTGATTTTTACATTTGTGCAAAGGTTTTTATAAGGTTCTGTGCTAAATGATTGATCCAATTACTCTGGGAGATTGTGGGTTTGTTCTGTTTGCAGAGGTTTGGCGCTACTGTTCTAGTGAGGTCAAGATAGCATGCGCAACTCGGTTAAAAATCCAATTTGAAAAGAAAAATGTCGATTACATTATGGTTACGTATTGAAAATACAGGGCTAGATCTTGATGTACTGCGATAGTGCTAAATGGGTGAAAGCAGATTGGCAGCCTATTTTACATCGCTCCCAATTTTTATTTACTCCAGGAAAGCCTGGATGATCAAATATACAATGGGATACAATGAAAAGCAGCTTGTCAAGGCAGACTTAAGTTTAGCATTGAGTTTAAGTGGAGATCCGCCAAGTTGTGCTTGCTGATCCTTTTTACTTTGTCTCATTTAAACCTCTTTTTCAACTTGTCTCTCAAATCTTCTATCACATTGCATTACCATCACTATTCGAATTTTTGACTTTCAGTTGTAATAAGAACTTGCCCAACAGTCTGGATATCAATGGAGAATGTATTAAGAAGAGATATGGTCTTGGATCCTAAAATGCTGTGAGACACAAGCTGTTGAGTCAAATGTTAATCAGACCCGTATGGAATCAAATAGGAAACAGTAGTTTCAATGAAACTCCTGCAAGATAAAGCTGCTGAAAATGAAAGTGTTCAAAGTTAGACCTCAAGATATTATAATAAAAAGTGAAATCTGGATGATTAAATATTCCATGCAATACAATGGATAGCAATTAGTTACTGGAATAATAGAGGTATCAATGTATAAAATTATGGAGCTGGATTATTGTCAGAGTTAAGTGGGAAGTGTCAGAGATTCAGAAAAAGGGGGTTTAATTCCAGTTGTGACATCTATTTTGTCCTGGTCTCAATGCATGTTCTCCAACGAGACTTCTTCTTCAGCTACAGTCTTTCAGTTGTTGCATTAGCTATTGACCATTCTTTGGATGCTCAGGTACTTGGTATATTTGACGGTAACTGCATGTAATTGGTAGTCAGTCTGCTGGGGATAATAAAGATTCCTTTACCCTCTTATTACTTAGCTGGTGATGGCTGCTTGTAATCGAAGCTCATAATAATCAATGGTTCTCCTTCACTATGGTGGCTTCAAGGCAGCAGTGTAATTAAAGGTTTAAACTGTTTTACCTTTGAAAGATAAGTCATATGAAATGGGCGAGTATGTGTAACCTGAGCTCAGGGGCGGTCTTAGAGAATAAAATGCAAAATTCTAGGTGTGGAGTCATTTTGAATACAAAGGGGAAATGATTCCCAGCCAAGTTGGTCAAAAGCCAAAAAGCCGTACTGTTTTTGGCAACAGCTCCCTTCGGCTGATTTACTGTTAAGAATCCATATCACCAATGCTAATCCAAATGGACCACTAAAACTTTAATGGGCCTTTTACATTACAGACACTATCTCTGCAAATGTATCCATGAGTTCTTGTGAATTCAGTACCAAACTTTATTGTAGGTGTCCTTGTGAACTGATGGCCCAAGATTTCCATCTGAATGTGACATTTTGGGCTAGAATCATAAAGCCGTGATGTAAACTACAAGTACAATTGAGTATGACAGCAAAGTGATGCAATATGATATTTCACAGAATGTTAGGTATGAAGACTGGCAGTAGTCTGGACAGATCAATGGAAATGATTTTTCCTTGCACCTGATCTGAAAAGGTCATTCAGACTAACATAAAATGGACAAACTTCTCAAATAAAAGTTTGCAGCTAAGGAACAATACTAATGCATCTTAAGAGATAAAGAAGTATTGCCTGAAAAGAATAGATTTAATGGATGGAGAGTCTCGATGTGCAGACAATGCATTATAGAAACATAATCTAATTGAGATTCTCTTGTTTTGACTGCATCCTTGGGTATAGTAAAGGCTTATACTGTCTACAGATAGATCAGTTGTTGTCACACATAGTGTGCATCTGATGTCTTCATAGTGGACTGCAGATACAATGGGCTGGCTATACTCTTGGGGTTCTGTGCAATGACTGTCTAAAGTAGTTTCTTTGTCAGCAACACAGGATGAATTGTGTGAAAAATATTAAGATGGTTCCAATTTTCCTTAACTTATCTTGTATGCAGAGTGAAGCCCTCAAACCTAATTGTATCGTCCTGTTGCCTGGATGATAATCCATTTTTCTCAACAGTGATGAAACCTTCATTTGAAAGTGGCAGCATTACTTGAGGAGGTGGCGAGGAGAGGAGGACAGGGATTCGCTTTGTCCAGAAAGGTGACTTTGACACTAAATCTTTCACTGAACCACTTCAGCATAGCATTGGACCTCTACAGGAATCAGTGCTGGGATTGCAACTGCTTACAATATATATCAATGATTTGGAGGAAAGAAGTGAATGTATTTTAGCAAAATTGACAGATGACACAAAAATTGATGGAAAGGCAAGTTGTGAGAAAGACACAAATCGATGGATATTAATAGGTTAAGTAAATGTGTAGCAAGTTGACAGATGGAGTTCAATGTGGGAAAATGTGACATTGTTCACTTTGGAAGGGAGGATAAAAGAACTGACTATTAATTAAATTGAGAAAAACTGTAGAAAGCTGCAACATAAAGTCACTTAGGGGAGTCTGTGCATAAAACTCCAAAAGCTCGCACCTGCAGAGATAGCAGGTGATCAGGAATGTTGACCCTTATTTCAAGGGGGTTGGAGTATAAGAATTGGGAAATCTTACTGCAACTGTACAAGGTGCTGGTAAGGCTACATCTGGAGTACTGTGGACCCTTATTTGAGGAAGGATATCATTTCATTGGAAACAGTTCAGAAAAGCTTCACTAGGATGATCCCTGGCATGGAGAGAAAGTCTTATGAACAAAGGGTAAACAGGTTAGGACTCTACTCACTGGAGTTTAGAAGAATGAGAGGTGATCTCATTGAACTAAGGGGTTTGACAGGATAAATGCTGAGAGGATGTTTCCCCTCATGGAAGAGTTTAGGAGTAAAGGGCATAGTCTCAAAATAAAAATGTGCCAATTTAAGACTGAGCTGAGGAGGAATCTCTTCTTTCAAAGGGTTGTGAATCTTTGGAATTCCTTGCTGCAGTGAAGAAACCTTGACATATTTAAGACTGACTCTTGATCAGTAGGGAAGTCAAGAGTTACAGGGAAAGGGCAGGAAAGTGGAAGTGAGGAATGTGTTGGATTGGCAATAGTCCTGTTGAATGTGGAGTAGGCTGGAGGGGCCTATCAGCCTACTCCTGTACCTGTTTCGTATGGCCTTATTAAGTGAAGGAAGGTGTTACTTAGATTTGAGTGCATTACTTACAATGACACTGTCAGCATGTGCATTCAATGCCATTCATATGAGGTGACATCCATGAAAGAACCAATGTTTGTGATATAGATATTGCACATTTATTGAGCAATGGTGCCACAGCTGATTACTGGGAACTAACTGTCAATGAATGCACATTCTGAATGAAATTAAACACAAGGATGGAAGCATGTAAACTACCCATCTGTGAATTTGACTTACACACCTGTGACAGGAAGACAGGAACAAATTATCTTCAACATTCAGAACACTGTTTCTCTGTTGTTCCTGTTGTAACTTTGCTGTCATTTATTTGGCACCAGCAAATGATCTTGTGTGGTGAGGGGGTAGGTCTAGTGCAGCTGGCAGAATTACACTAAACTGAGCCATGTTTCAGGAATTATTTTGGATCATTTCAAACATACAGTTTGTGTAAGAATTTGGGTGAGATCTGCCAGAAAAAAATTAGATAACATGTAATTTGCATGTTGATTCTATAAATGGTGCAAGTTAAAATCAACATGCAAATTACAAGTTATCTAATGTTTTCTGGCAGTGCCTAAAAAGCTCCTGATGAAGGGCTTATGCCCGAAACATTGATTCCCCTGCTCCTCGGATGCTGCCTGACCTGCAGTGCTTTTCCACACCCTCAACTCCGTTCTACAAACTGGATGCTTATATGTGTGAGGAACACATTGTTTAAAAAATTACATTGAACCTTTCATGACTGTAGTACTAGTGATCGTGATGCAGATCCCCTGTGTGGGTGAATCAGAATAGCTCCAGAGTTGATTGAGAGATGTTGCTCATTTGCCTAGTGATATTATCACTGGACAGTTAATCCAGAGACCCAGGGAATCAACAGGGGACCTGGGTTTGAATCCTGCCATGGATTGGTGGAAATTGAATTAAAAGAGGAAAAGAAAATCTGGAATTAAAAGTGACTGTCGGAAAAACCCACCTGGTTCACTAAAGTCCTTTCGGGAAGGAAACTGCCATCCTTACCTGATCTGGCCTACATGTGACTTCAGACCCACAGCAATGTGGTTGATTCCCGATTACCCTCTGGGCAAATAAGGATGGGCAATAAATACTGGTCTAGCCAGTGATGCCCGCATCCCATGAATGCTTTTAAGAAAAGGAAGCTGGGTTCTTCACCAATACTCTCAAAACGGTTAGAGAGAGGTGGACAGCAGAGTCCATTTTAATTTCCTTACTGACTGTGTGGCAGTGACCTCCAGAACTGGAAGTAATGCTACAGTTGGCATGTCAAAGCTGATTGCTTGGGCTGAAAACATGGAGCAGCTGTGCATATGTGCAGCTAAGAGGGAAACATTGGTGGGCACTGCGGGGGTCTGAGTGGATTACCCCCCCCTCCAACTCCATTTTAACTCAATCCCCTCCCTCTTTCTCTTCCTTTCCCTCTTATTATTGTTGCACAGCCTCTGCATTACATATAATTCATTTATTACATTGAGACATGAGTGAAGGCTTCAAAAAAGGGGAGCTGGGTCCTTACGACTCTTATGGCAAAATCGTACTTCTGAGCTAGAATGCCTGGGCTCAAGTCCAATCTGCTCCAGAGATGAATCATGTCTGAACAAATCAATTATAATAACTATCGTGAGCAACTCCTCCAATAATTTATTGCCCTGTGTATGGGTACACTGTCCCCGATGAGCAGTTTGTTAATTGGGTATTCTGTTAAATGTGGTGACAAAAATAGTGTTAACGTTTTGGGGTCGAGTGACCCTTCCTCGACCCAAAACATTAACTCTGATTTCTCTTCACAGATGTTGCCGGACCTGCTGAGATTTTCCAGCAACTTCTGTGTTTGTTTCTGATTTACACAGTTTTTTTTTGGTTTTTATTTTGTTAAATGTGGCATGGGTCTATTTAAAAGAAGAAGCTGGGCTCTTCATAGTTGAGGGAAAGGATCCAGAAGGGAAATGTGAGAACTGGTGTTTGTGCCATATTATAGATTTGAAATAAATATTTGTAACTCTCTGAAAACCTTTTGCTGCCTAATTCTACATATGCTTGTTGGTTTATTAAACAATCAGAACCTCTCAAGGTCCTTTGGAGTGTCGTTACTGTTGCAGTACGGGAGGAAATATGACATCCAATTTGAACATAGCAAGCTCCCACAAACAGCAATGCAATAATCTGTTTCTCTGGTGTTAATTGAGAGATAAATTCCCGCCTCAGGCGACTGACTGTGTGGAGTTTGCACGTTCTCCCCGTGTCTGCGTGGGTTTCCTCTGGGTGCTCCGGTTTCCTCCCACAGTCCAAAAAGATGTGCAGGGTCAGGTGAATTGGCCATGCTAAATTGCCCGTAGTGTTAGGTAAGCGGTAAATGTAGGGGTATGGGTGGGTTTCGCTTCGGCGGGTCGGTGTGGACTTGTTGGGCCGAAGGGCCTGTTTCCACACTGTAATGTAATCTAATCTAATCTAATAAATCTTGACCAGGACACAAGGCACAGTTCTCCTGCATTTCTTCAAAATAGTACCAGAGATGAACTCATGTACGCAGATGGACATTTGAATGTCTCACCCAAACAGAACAGAACTCCTTCTGCACTGTATTGGAGTTATGGCTTTGATTTTTCTATTCAAAGCTTGGAATGGGAATTAGAACATAGAACAGTACAGCACAGTACAGGCCCTTCTGCCCTCAATGTTGTGCTGACCTTTTATCCTATTCTAAGATGAAAGTAACCTACATACCCTTCATTGTACTATCATCCATGTGCCTATCCAAGAGTCGCTTAAATGTCTGTAATGTTTTTGACTCTACTACTACCACTAGCAGTGAATTCCACACAACTACCACTCTCTGTGTAAAGAACCTACCTCTGACATCTCCCCTAAAACTTTCTCCAATTACCTTAAAATTATGCCCCCTTGTAATAGACATTTCTGCCTTGAGAAAAAGTCTCTGACTGTTAATTCTATCTATGCCTCTCATCATCTTTTACACCTTTATCAAATTGCATCTCATCCGTCTTCACTCCAATGAGAAAAGCTTTAGCTCCCGCAACCTTCCTTCATAAGACATGTCCTCCAGTCTAGGCAGTATCCTGGCAGATCTCCTCTGCACTCTCTCTAAATCTTCCACATCCTTCCTATAATGAGGTGACCAGAACTCAACACAATATTCCAATGTGGTCTAACCAGGGCTCCATAGAGCTGCAGCATAACCTTGCGGCTCTGGAACTCAATCCCTCTGCTAACGAAAGCCAACACACCATAATCTTTCTTAACAACTTGGGTGCAACTTTGAGGGATCTATGTGCATGGACCCCAAGATCCCTCTGTTCCTCCAGAATGCCAAGAATTGCCTTTAACCCTATATTCTGTATTTAAATTTGACCTTCCAAAATGAATCACTTCACACTTTTCCAGCTTGAACTCTATCTGCCACTTATCAGCCAAGTCCTGCATCCTTTCAATGTCCTGTTGCAACCTACAACGGCCCTCTACACTATCCACAAATCCACCAATTTACAAACCCACCCTTCCACTTCCTCATCCAAGTCATTTATAAAAAATCACAAAGGGCAGAGGTCCCAGAACAGATCCCTGTGGAACACTGCTGGTCACTGAGCTCCAGGTTGAATACTTTCCATCTACTACCACCCTCTGTTTTCTGTGGGCAGCCAATTCTGTATCCAAACAACCAGGTTTCCCTGTATCCCGTGCCTCCTTACTTTCTGAATGAGCCTACCATGGGGAACCTTTTCAAATGTCTTGTTAAAATCCATACACACCATATTCACTCCTCTACCTTCATCAATGTGTTTTGTCACATCCACAAAGAATTCAATAAGACTTGTGAGGTGTGACCTGCCTCTCACAAAGCCACGCTGCCTATCTCTAATCAAACTGTGGTTTCCAAGTAATCATAAATCCTGTGTCTCAGAATCCTCTCCAATACTTTGCCCACCACAGATTTAAAATTGACTAGTCTATAATTCCTAGGATTATTCCTATTCCCTTTCTTGAACAAAAGAATAACATTTGCCACCTTCCAATCATCTGGCACTACGCCAGTGGACAGTGAGGACGCAACGATCATCGCCAAAGGTGCAGCAATCTCTTCCATCACTTCCTGTAGTGACCTAGGGTATATCTCGTCTGGCCCAGGGGACTTACCTATCCTTATCCTATCCTGAAGCAAAGTATTCATGAAGCACCTCCCCTACCTCCTCTGACTCCGGGCACAAGTTCCCTTCGCTAACCCTGATTGGCCAGGCCCTCACTCTGGCCATCATCTTGTTCCTCACATTAGTGTAGAATGCCCTCAGGCTTTCCTTAATCCTACCCCTAAACCTTCTCATTCAGAACCATAATCTGGGACTGACCCATGTCAGTGTGGACAATATTGGTGAAAAATATATTGATAGAGTCAGAATATTTTGAATATTTTGAATATGTCAGAAGAATTGACTAGCTGGGAAATGTGCTTTGTAATTAGTGTTTGGCCTGTGATTGAAATCCTTGTGCACCAATTCATATATCAGAGAATATAAGAAAAATTACAAAGAGGCAAAGTCCAATTATTCTGCCAAATAACAATCATGCTACAAATGTTCGCCACCTACCAGTCATGTATCTGGAAACCATCCATCTGGTAAGGGAACGTACAAGAGCTGACTTGACTTCCTCATTGGTTTATCTGCAATATTTAATTGAGTTTACATGTAGAATCCTTTCTACAGAGTAGCCCCTGTAATGTGGAAGCTGGTTTTTAAATATCATGGACATGACACCCTTCTGGGACAGGTGGGAATTGAACCTATACCTTCTGTCCCACAGGAGGGGACACTGTCATGTTAACCGTGCCATAATCATTACCCACTGGGCTGCTAATAATCACAACTGGAGCGTACACATTATATGCACTCAATTGGCATAGCATTTACCACATTAGCATCAGCAGCCAAGTAATTAATCAAGAAGGTCAAAAAAATAAACAAACTGCAGCCTAATTGAGGGCAAAACAAATGTCCCAGAAATTCTCTTTTCTTTGATGTCAACATGGGTTCTAGGGGGCATCTTGAAAAATTGTTCCTTGTTTCATCCCAATATCTGCGCCACTCTGATTTGCTTAAGGGGCGGCACGGTGGCACAGTGGTTAGCACTGCTGCCTCACAGCATCAGAGACCCAGGTTCAATTCCCGCCTCAGTCGACTGACTGTGTGGAGTTTGCATGTTCTCCCCGTGTCTGCGTGGGTTTCCTCCGGGTGCTCCGGTTTCCTCTCACCATCCAAAGATGTGCAGGGTCAGGTGAATTGGCCATACTAAATTGCCTGTAGTGTTAGGTAAGGGGTAAATGTAGGGGTATGGGTGGATATCGCTTCGGCGGGGCGGTGTGGACTTGTTGGGCCGAAGGGCCTGTTTCCACACTGTAATCTAATCTAATCTAATCTAAATCTAATCATTAGTTCCCTGAACTTCAGAGGGAATGGATATTTCACTCTTTGTCCTTCCTCTACAATATGTTACTGTTTGGGCACATTAGCCAAATACAAACCCAGGTCCCTGGAGCTGTGAGGTAGCAGTGCTAACCACTGAGCCACTGTGCCACTCTGATTTGCTTTAGAATTCTGGGGTGAGCTGCCATGTCTATACTAACATCACTCAGCTGTGAAGGGCTGATGCTCGAAACGTTGATTCTCCTTCTCCTCAGATGCTGCCTGACCCGCTCTGCTTTTCCAGCACCACACTCTTCAACTCTACTCCTGTGCTCAACATCCTGATGGACTCTGTGCTGACCAACAGTTCATCCAGCATTCGGTCTTGGATGGGAGGTGATTTCCAGCATTTATTAAATTGGGAAGAGCTCTGTCAGTGTGTTCAGCTCCTCCCTGCTGACTCCATACAATTGATTCCAACCCCGTCCTCTGATGGGATCAGGAGGTTCATGAACTTGGCAGCATATTCAACTCCGCATCTCAAATCCTGTCTGTCATAAAGCCTACCTACTCTAAACCTGGCCACCTCTGAGCACGCTGCAGCCCATCTCCAATGGTTTTGCTGCAAACTCTGACCATTGTTTGCTCGTGCGTGGAAGTTTCATTTCGGTGTCTGAGGAGGGTTTAAAAACAGCTCTCTTCTTGCCCTGCGCTTTGTGGAGCCTCTAGAATGGGGTGTGTGAGGTGGCTAATTTGAGATACAGTCAGCAGCTCAATTCTGATATTAAGGTAACGTTACCGGAGGGCTTCCCTGTCATTAGAGAGAGATAACTGGTGGTGGTTTAACCTGAGAGTCACCACGTCTCAAGTGAGGTTGGGAAAACAGGATCCTCATGGTGACCGCAGTCAATACGGCTTTCAAACCATGCTATTGGCATCAGTCCGCATTGCAAACCAGCCTTCCAACCTAACTCAGGGGCCACTGCTCTACATTATAGTACTCTGGGGACTGAGCAGAAGACTTCTGACTGCAGTGCTAAACCTCAGACGGTGAAATGCTGGTCTTGGAGACATCCACATTCACAAATTGGAAGGATCTTTTTTGGCTTGAAGTAATATTTTCCACATTCCTCAACTTTGGGGTTATTGAGATAGAAGTACCTCAGAGTGGGAGACTTTAAATTCCAGTCAGCACAGGCAAGTTACACTTAAATGATTGACAACAAGACGGGCTATTGAAAGAGCCCTTCAGAACTTGCTGGTGAATGATGATACAGTTCGATGGGACAAAGAAAAACTACTGCCAGTTCTGTTCAAACTCTATAATAACTCACATGTTGCTGCATTGCTGAAACCTCAATAGCGCTTGGTTGATGCGCCAATCCCTTGGCATGCCTTGGGCATTGATTTAAAAATAAAAACCAGAGTAAACAAATAACTAGAATTAATAATATGATGTTGTTGGGCATTTTGACAGATGGTTGTCAACAAATACTAAGTAGAAGCAGAACTTATCCTGCATAAATTTGACTGCATAATGGAGCACTTTACACTGGCGAATGGGTTGGTCTGTATTACTGACCTGCTATTATATATAAATAGAGCTGCGTTTTTAACTGTCTGAAACTGAAAAAAATCTGAACTAATTTCCTGCCTGTCATTTTAGTGAGGGTTGCAGTCATTAGGCCTCAGCTAATGCAGCCAATAAACACATATCCAGAGAAAAGAAAAACTCCTTTCCCTCTTCCCAAGCCCAGCCGAGGATCGAGCTCAGGAAAATGTGGGAAACCTGGTTTGTGGTTTTGGCTGGGGAAATTGAGAGGGGGTGCGGTCGGGAGATAAGGTGCAAGGGGAATGAACGAGTCATAAGAAATAAGAATTGGAGCAGGCCCTTGTGCCTGGTCTGCCATTGAACTCGATCATAGCTGATCTTCTTTGTTAGTACCCATTGCCACACTATTTCCATATTACTTGATATCTTTAATATCTAGAAATTTTTTCCATGTTTGTCTTCAACATGCTTAATGGCTGAGCTTCTACAGTCCTTTAGCGCAGAGAATTCTAAAGCAAATCAGAGTGGCGCAGTGGCTCAGTGGTTAGCACTGCTACCTCACAGCTCCAGGGACCTGGGTTTGTATCCAGCCTCAGGCAAATGTCTGTATGGAGTTTGTACATTCACCTGTGTCTGTGTGGGTTTCCTCCCACAGTACAAGCATACACAGATCAGGTGGATTGGTGATGTGAAGTTACCCTTGGTGCCTAGAGATATGCAGGCTAAGTGGGATGGTCATGGGAAATGCAGGGTTATTTGGGGTGTGGGGTGGGATGCACTTTGGAGGGCCAGTGTTGACTCAATGGGCCAAATGGCCAGCTTCCACACTGTAGCGATTTTATGAAAGATTTGTGCTTACACTGTCTGAGGAAATTCTTCCTTAACTCTGTGTGAAATGGCCATTCTATTATTCTGAGACTGTGACCCTAGTTATAGACGTCCACTCCATTCCAGTTAGGAGATACATCCTTCCTGCACCTACCCTGTTAAGCACGTCTTAATTCTGTCAGAATTTCAAGGGTCAGACGAGAGGCACCAGCTCAATTATTTCTGCATATTCTGGGCCTGATTCTTCAATGAAACAGGAGAAGTGGTCGTTTAGGGGAAACTGAGGGAATTTGGCCCTGGGAATTTTACCTTGAAATAAGGCACTGGTTTTAGAAGGGAAAATTGAAAGAAAACATACATTTCCTACAGTGGTAAAGCATATTATGTACGCTCACTGGTAGCCTTTTTAAGGTCAATTATAGGGAAGTGGATGATATTGGGCAGGGTTAATTTTTATTCCCATTTCTCGTTGCTCCTGAGAACTTGGCGTCAGGTCTGTCTTCTCAAGCTGTTGCTGTCCATTTGGTGAAAGTGCACCCAAAGTGATGTAAGGGTAGGAATTTGACATAACTATGCTGAAGGAACAGTTGGGCATGTCCTGGTGCTTGCAGGGAATCTTGAAGAGTCCTTCTGGCTGGTGAAGGGAATGTGTTGGGAGTTGTTGTCAAAGAAACAATGCAGTACAAAGACACACACACAAGTGGTGGTCTAGGCAACATTCACAAAGCCAACCCTGAAAACACAAAGGACACCCACAAACATCAGCTGGAAGCCCCTGAAGAGCCTATAAACCATCCTCATGCACCTCCCCTGGCCATTACTTTCAAAAATCAACAGGGCATCCAAACAAATCTCTCAAAACCTGTTTGAAATGACCTCAAAATCCCACGAACCGCCTAGTATAAAAACTACAAACTGACAGGAGAGCCACTCATTTACCCTGATGACGACTCATGTGAGGCCCGGTCAAACGAATCTCTTAGCCATCAACCAGTAGGAGGGAGTCGCAGGAAATTATCTCAGTGCTATGTATCTTGCTGTGCGGACCTATGTTGCATCTCCGTCATTTCACTCAAGAACTCCAATGGCAACCGCTTCACTGGTTGCAAAGCATTTTGGGACATCCAAAAGGCATGAAAGGTGCCAATCTTTCTTTCCCATATAGCAGCTCCCATTGACCACGGATTCAGGACACAAGACTGGGCTAGAGTTAGAGAGACTTTGACCTGGCAATGTTTGATGCTGACTTTGGGGTTCCCTAGAAAACACGTCACATTCTTCACTCACGTTTTCAATGCTCCTCATTTTGAAGAGCTGACCGTGTGCAAACCTTTACCTGGAAGGGCAAGAAAGTAAGTGCTGTCTCTGTTGTTTTGAGAGACTCAGTCTCCTTTTTTCAATCCGTTTCAGCAAAGACAGAACTTGGGCTGGCATGGTGGCTCAGTGGTTAGTACTGCTACCTCACAGCAGGTGGGAACTGGGCTCAATTCCAGCCTCGGGTGACTGTCTGTGTGGAGTTTGCCCGTTCTCCCTGTGTCTGTGTTGGCTTCCTCCCAGTGTTCAAAGATGTGCATTTCAGATGAATTGGCCACAATACCTTGTTAGGCGCATTAGTCAGGGGTAAATATGGGGGAATGGGTCACTCTTCAGAGAGTTTGTGTGGACTTGTTGGGCCGAAGGGCCTGTTTCCACACTGTAGGGAATCTAAATAAACTCACGGAATCTCCAGTGCAAAAACATGGGATTGTCTGTTTTCACAACAATTTATCATGCACTAGCCAAAGGGCCAGCTGGAAATTATTATTCTTTCTTACCATAATTTGAAGGAATTTTCACTTTTAGTCAGTACGTGTTATGGACCTGTATCTTTTATGGACACAGTCAAACTTTGTTGCCACAATATGATCACTACAACGCTCGGGTATTGAGTATTCATGAAAACTCACGTTGTTTCAGTATCAGAGATTATGAACTAACCTGCACGAGACTCAGAGAGGATGGAATAGTCTTCAAAAGTCTCCATAAACCTCAGCAGGAAGGTCATTCTTAACACTTTCCAGGGTCTCTCCTGTTGTCTCTTGATGGTCACTAGGCCAACTCTAGGCCTCACTACCAGAATCTTACCTCTTTCTCCATTTTAGGCAGATTTGCGGAGGATCAGCCATTCCCCAGTATGTTTTTGACACAAGGGAAATTAGAATTTTGTTTCTAACCTTTGAAGAGTAAAAAACAATCATAATTTCCCAGGTAGGGATGAGTATATGGAACCATTGGGCTGAATCTTACCAGAAATGGGTTAAGTTAAGAGGAGTCAAAAACTAGAGGACATAGGTTTAAGGTGGGAGGGGACAGATACAAAAGGGGTCAGATGGGTAGCTTTTTTCACAGGTTGGGTGGAGAGTATCTGAAACGGGCTGCCAGAGTGTTGGAGGTGAGCACAATTTTGTCACCTAAGAAACATTTGGCCAGGTACATGGATGGGATAGATATGGAGGGATATGGAACAAACACAGGCAAATGGGACTAGTTTAATTGTGAAAACTGGGCGGCACAGACCATTGGGCTGAAGGGCCAGTTCCCATGCTATAAACCTCTACGTCCCTATGACTTGAAGTGCTATGCTTTGGCGAGCTTCATGAAGAGGTTCTCTCAGCAAGGCCAAAAGAACTTTCTCGCGCTATTGTCTCAAACTTGCCTCATATCCTGTGCATCATCACCATCATCGGCGGTCCCTCACAGATGGGGGATGACTCTCTTCCCATCCTCCGTGGAGGCTGTACAGACCGATATGGCTACTGCAGACTCTTTTAAACTTGGGGCAGAAGGTGGTCATGGGAAAAGAATGGTGGGGGCGTTGGTGTGGTAGCGCCCTCCTTACGCTGTTTTCACTTGCCTTTCAACTTTTCCCGATGGCGAGTCCCGAGGAGCTTGATGCCTTCCCTCCACTTTGGATGGTCTTGGGTCAGTGATTCGCAGGTGTCTGTGGGAATGCTGCAGTTCCCCAGTGAGGCCTTGAGCATATCCCTGAAGCGCTTCCTCTGTCCACCTGGGGCTCACCTGCCGTTTCAGAGCTGGGAGTACAGCACCTGCTCGGGGAGTCTCGTGTCAGTCATGGGGGTGATGTGCCCAGCCCATTGCAGCTTGAGGTAGGTCAGTGCCTTGATGCTGGGGATGTGGGCCTTGGTGAGAACACTGGTGTTGGTGTGTCTTTCTTCCCAGTGGTTTTGCAGGATCTTGCGCAGGCAACATTAGTGGTACTGCTCCAGCGCCCTGCGATGTCTGCTGTGCCAGCCTATGCACCACACCACATCCATGCCCCAGTCATCGAACTCTCCCACTTGGTGTCAGTGCAAATACTTGTCTCTGTTAGGAGCGCTTGGCTTCCATGCTTGAAGCCTGGTCTTGCACCTGGTCAAGAGTTGGCAGCCTGGAGTTTTCCTTTGCAGAGCACGCAATGGCACAGCAACCACAAACCAATGCCTCTTGGGGCACATAGCTGCCACTTCATGACATGTACAAGTGAATAGCCTCACTTCCATCACTGCTTAACATTCAAGACACACAGTTTTGTCGCATCCCATCATGCAACCCTGTCAAAGCCAGTGCTGTGTTCTCCACTTTCCCCAGTGGCCGCTCTAACTCAGGATCTTCTCATTGGTCAATGTGAAACCATCACATGCATGAAAGCCATCAAACATTTCAAACTTTTTACATTTATTTGGCAAGAGCAGAAATGAACAATAAATAAACAAAAGCTGGGCTTGCGTCTTGGAACAGCTGCTTACCTCCTGGGCAATGTCAAATTTACAGTTGATAAATGTTCACTGGACCTCGCATTCATTGACTGAAACTGGGTGCCAGTAAAGTACTGTTTGGCTTGATGTATCCAACACTGCACCACTCCATCCCTTATGATGTCATTTCCTTATCCTCATCTTTGAAAGGCTGCTGCCACTCTCCCAACTGTTTAGCAAATAGTACACACCATCTTGGTCCTTCCAGTTGTGTAGAACACAGATATGGGGATTAAGTGGCACAGTCTATGTGGACTGTACTACAAAGTGCCCACAGACTGATCTGGGCCATTGGCACTTCACCTTCAAGAGATCTGTCATCTGCCCCAAAATGGTTGCAGGATAGAATAATTGGTCTCTGTCAGGGGGTTCTGTAACAGGGTAATCAGCCATGGTCTCTGACAGTTACCCTTATCTTCCAGTGACCTTCCGGTGACCATCTGGGCCGGAGTCGTGACCACCCAGGCCACAATACTGACCTCCCGGGCCAGAGAACTGTCCACAGGGACAGAGCACTGACCGGCCTCAGGCCGGAGCACTGAAGCCCTAGGCTGGAGCACTGACCACCCAGGCTGGAGCACTGACCATCCAGGCTGGAGAACTGACCATCTGAGCTGGAGCACTGACCTCCCGGGCCAGAGAATCGTCCACAGGGACAGAGCACTGACCAGCCTCAGGCCGGAGTACTGAACCCCTAGGCTGGAGCACTGACCACCCAGGCTGGAGCACTGACCATCCAGGCTGGAGCACTGACTATCTGGGCTGGAGCACTGACCACCCAGGCCAGAGCACTTACCACCCAGGCTGGAGCTCTGACTGTCGGTGCTGGAGCACTGACCATCGAGGCTGGAGCACTGACCATTCAGGCCAGAGCACTGACCACTCAGGCTGGGCACTGACCATCCAGCTGGAGCACTGACCATCCAGGCTGGCGCACTGACCATCCAAGCTGGAGCACTGACCATCCAGGCTGGAGCACTGACCATCCAAGCTGGAGCACTGACCGTCCAGGCCAGACCACTGACCACCCAGGCTGGAGCACTGACCATCCGTGCTGGAGCACTGACCATCCAGGCTGGAGCACTGACCATCCGAGCTGGAGCACTGACCATCCAGGCCAGACCACTGACCACCCAGGCTGGAGCACTGACCATCCGTGCTGGAGCACTGACCATCCAGGCTGGAGCACTGACCATCCGAGCTGGAGCACTGACTGTCCAGGCCGGAGCACTGACCACCCAGGCTGGAGCACTGACTGTTTGGGACAGAGCACTGATTGCCTAGGCTAGCACTAATTGCCCAGGATGGAGCACTGACCACCCGGGCCTGAGTGCTGACTGTCTGGGTTGGAGCACGGACAGCTAAGGAAACACACTGACCATCCAGGCTGGAGCACTGGCCAGCTGGCCTGGTGTACTGACCGCTCAGAATGGAGTGCTGACTGTCTGGTCTGGAGCACTGACCATCCATGCCAGAGCACTGGCCACCCAGGATGATGCACTGACTGTCCGGGACAGAGCACTGACCACCTGGGCTGGAGCAATGACCGTCCAGGACAGAGCACTGACCATCTGGCTGGAGCACTGATCCTCCAGCCCATAACACTGACCACTATGGACATAGCACTGTCTCTCCAGGCTGAAGCACTGACCGCCAAGGCTGAAGCACTGTCTGCTTGGGACAGAGCACCGACGATCTGGGCAGAGCACTGACCATTGGTGCTGGAGCACTGATTACTTGGGACACAGCACTGACCATCCGGCTGGAGCACTGACTATCAGGGCCAGAGCACTGACCATCCGGGACAGAGCACTGACAACCCAGGAATGGAGCACTGACTGTCCAGGCCAGATCACTGACCATTCAGGACAGAGCACTGACTGTCTGGGGTGGATCACTGCCCATCCAGTCCATAACACTGACCACCCAGGCTGGAGCACTGACTGGCTGGGCCAGAGCACCTTCTGATCGGGACAGAGCACTGACCATCTGGCCAGAGCACTGACCACCTTGGCCAGAGCACTTACCACCCGGAGTGGAGCATTAACCATCTGGGACAGAGCACTGACTGCCTGGAACAGAGCACTGACCACCCAGGCTGGAGCACAGACCATCCGGGAGAGAGCACTGACCACCTGGGCTGGAACATTGACCATCTAGGCTAGAGCACCGAGCACCCGGACCAGAGCACTGACCACCCAGGCAGGAGCACTAACCACCCAGAGCGGAGCACTGACCGTCTGGGACAGAGCACTGACCATCTGGGACAGTGCACTGACCATCTGGGACAGAGCACTGACCATCTGGGACAGAGCACTGACCGTCTGGGACAGTGTACTGACCGTCTGGGACAGTGCACTGACCGTCTGGGACAGAGCACTGATCGTCTGGGACAGACCACTGACTGTCCAGGCCAGAGCACTGACCGTCTGGGACAATGCACTGACTGTCCAGGCTGGAGCACTGACTGCCTGGCACAACACATGACCATCTGGGACAGTGCATTGACCCTCTGAGACAGCGCACTGACCGTCTTGGACAGAGCACTGACCATCTGGGACAGTGCACTGACCATCTGGGACAGTGCACTGACCATCTGGGACAGAGCACTGACCATCTGGGACAGAGCACTGACCGTCTGGGACAGTGTACTGACCGTCTGGGACAGTGCACTGACCGTCTGGGACAGAGCACTGATCGTCTGGGACAGACCACTGACTGTCCAGGCCAGAGCACTGACCGTCTGGGACAATGCACTGACTGTCCAGGCTGGAGCACTGACTGCCTGGCACAACACATGACCATCTGGGACAGTGCATTGACCCTCTGAGACAGCGCACTGACCGTCTTGGACAGAGCACTGACCATCTGGGACAGCGCACTGACCATCTGAGACAGTGCACTGACCATCTGGGACAGAGCACTGACCCCCTGGGACAGTGCACTGACCATCTGAGACAGCGCACTGACCATCTGGGACAGAGCACTGACTGTTTGGGACAGCACGCTGACCGCTTGGGACAGTGCACTGACCCACTAGGACAGTGCACTGACCATCTGAGACAGCACACTGACCGTCTGGGACAGAGCACTGACCCCCTAGGACAGTGCACTGACCATCTGAGACAGCACACTGACCGCCTGGGACAGAGCACTGACTGTCTGGGACAGCACACTGACCGCTTGGGACAGAACACTGACCCCCTGGGACAGTGCACTGACCATCTGAGACAGCACACTGACCATCTGAGACAGCGCACTGACCATCTGGGACAGAGCACTGACTGTTTGGGACAGCACGCTGACCGCTTGGGACAGTGCACTGACCCACTAGGACAGTGCACTGACCATCTGAGACAGCACACTGACCGTCTGGGACAGAGCACTGACCCCCTAGGACAGTGCACTGACCATCTGAGACAGCACACTGACCGTCTGGGACAGAGCACTGACTGTCTGGGACAGCACACTGACCACATGGGACAGAGCACTGACCCCCTGGGACAGTGCACTACCATCTGAGACAGCACACTGACCATCTGGGACAGCGCACTGACCTTGACATGGTGATAAGAAATGAAGTGGTGGGACCTGGCACAAACAGGTAACAACCTTGATACCATTGTGGGTGGACAACTGAGAGATCCAACACAGCTCTCTGAAGATCGAGAGATCCCACACAGAGTGGTGGTGGTGGACTGGAGGCTTGTCACCAGCGGTGTTCCACTGGGATCAATTCTAGGCCCTGTTTTGTTTGTCATTTATATAAATGATTTGGATGAGAATATAGGAGGCATGGTTAGTAAGTTTGCAGACGGCACCAAATTTGGTGGGACAGTAGGCAGTGAAGAAGGTTTTCTAAGATTAAAAAGGGATCCTAATCAAATGGGTTAATGAGCTGAAAAATGGCAGATGCTAATGTTATACCACTTTTTAAGAAAGGTGGGTGAGAGAAAGCAGGAAATTATAGACCAGTTAGTCTGACCTCAGTGGTGGGAAAGATGCTGGAGTTTATTATAAAGGATGAAATTACTGCACATCTGGATAGTAGTAACAGGTTAGGACAGAGTCAGCATGGATTTATGAAGGGGAAATCATGCTTGACTAATCTTCTTGAATTTTTTGAGGATGTAACTATGAAGTTGGACGAGGGAAATCCAGTAGATGTAGTGTACCTGGACTTTCAGAAAGCTTTTGATAAAGTCCCACACAGGAGGTTAGTGAGTAAAATTAAGGTGCATGGTATTGGGGGCAAAGTACTAGATTGGATTGAAAATTGGTTGGCTAATAGGAAACAAAGGGTAGTGATAAACAGCTCCATTTCAGAATGGCAGGCAGTGACCAGTGGGGTACCGCAGGGATCCGTGCTGGGACCACAGCTTTTTACAATATATGTTAATGATATAGAAGATGGTATCAGCAATAACATTAGCAAATTTGCTGATGATACAAAGCTGGGTGGCAGGGTGAAATGTGATGAAGATATTAGGAGATTACAGGGTGACCTGGACAAGTTAGGTGAGTGGGCAGATGCATGGCAGATGCAGTTTAATGTGGATAAATGTATGGTTATCCACTTTGGTAGCAAGAACAGGAAGGCAGACTACTACCTCAATGGAATCAATTTATGTAAAGGGGCAGTACAGAGAGATCTGGGTGTTCTTGTACACCAGTCAATGAAGGCAAGCATGCAGGTACAGCAGGTAGTGAAGAAGGCTTATAGCATGCTGGCCTTCATAACAAGGCGAATTGAGTATAGAAGCAAAGAGGTGCTTCTGCAGCTGTACAGGGCCCTGGTGAGACCACACCTGGAGTACTGTGTGCAGTTCTGGTCTCCAAATTTGAGAAAAGACATTCTGGCTATTGAGGGAGTGCAGCGTAGGTTCACGAGGTCAATTCCTGGAATGGCAGGATTACCTTACACTGAAAGACTGAAGCGACTGGGCTTGTATACTCTTGAGTTTCGAAGATTGAGACGGGATCTGATTGAGACATATAAGATTATGAAAGGATTGGACACTCTGGCAGTAGGAAACATATTTCCACTGATGGGTGAGTGCCAAACCAGAGGACACAGCTTAAAAATACGGGGTAGACCATATAGGACAGAGCTCAGGAGAAACTTCTTCACCCAGAGAGTGGTGGCTGTGTGGAATGCTCTGCCCCAGAGGGCAGTGGAGGCCCACTCTCTGGATTCATTTAAGAAAGAGTTGGATAGAGCTCTCACAGATCGTGGAATCAAGGGTTATGGAGATAAGGCAGGAACAGGATATTGATTAGGAATGATCAGCCATGATTATATTGAATGGCGGTGCAGGCTCGAAGGGCTGAATGGCCTACGCCTGCACCTATTGTCTATTGTCTATTGTCTATTGTCTATTGTCTATTGTCAATTTGGATATACGCAAGGGATTGCATTTTGGTAAAACAATCAGGGGGCAGAATTTATACAATTAATGATAGGGCTCTGGGTATTGTTGTAGAATGGAGGGACCTAGGGGTTCAGCTACATAATTCTTTGAAGTTTGCATCACATCCAGACAGAGTGGTTAAAAAGGTGTTTAATATGCTTGCCTTTATTGCTCAGTCCTTTGAGGATAGGAGTTGGGAAGTCATGTTGAGATTGTACATGACGTTTGTGAGGCCTCTTCTGGAATACTGTGTCTCATTTTGGTCACCCAGTTATAGGAAGAATATTATTCAGCTAGAGAGGGTTTAGAAGAGATTTACAAGGGTGTTGCTGGGTATGGAAGGTTTGGGTTATAAAGAAAGGCTGGATAGACTGGGACTTTTTTCCCTCGAGAATAGGAGGATGTGAGGTGACATTATAGAGGTTAATGAATTCATGGGGATTGTAGATAAGGTGAAAAGCAGGTGCCTTTACCTTAGGGTGGGAGATTGCAAGACTAGGGGACATATTTTTAATGTCAATGGTAGCCATGTGTGGAGGTGCCAGTATTGGACTGGGATGAACAAAGTCAGAAGTCACAGGACACCAGGTTATAGTCCAACAGGTTTATTTGAAATCACAAGCTTGTTGAGCGGTGCCCCTTTGTCCTTGATTGTGATTGCAAATAAATCTGTTGGACTATAACCTGGTGTTGTGTGACTTCAGACATATTTTTGAGGTGAGAGGAGAGAGATTTAAAAAAGACATGAGAGACAATTTTTTTCCACAGAGGGTGGTTTGTGTACGGTATGAACTTCCTGAGGAAGTGGTGGATGTGGACAGTTACAATTTTTAAAAGATACTTAGATAAGTGTACAAATAAAAAAATCTTTAGAGGGTTATAGGCCAGGAGCTGGCAGGGGGGACTAGTTTAGTTTGAGATTATGTATGCTGTATGACTCTTTGTAACTTCAAAGTGCTTAAATACATTTTTCAGTGTAATGACTACTGTAGAAAGCATGGCAGCATTTTGCACACAGCAAGATCCCACAAATTTTGTTGTAATTAAAAATGTCATTTTTCTTCATTCTGTATATGTAAGAATGCAATACTGAAAAAGCAGTACAGTATATTTATGGCAGTTAACAGAGAGCATTCTGAGCCAAGCATATCATTTATCTTGGAAAAAGAAATTAAGGTGCAATCTTCTTGTCAAAATAGAAGCCTAAGTTTCTTATGATATTCCTTTAGGAAGCATTACAACGTAGAATCATTTATTGAAATGAGAACATGTCTTTTTCTTACACAGCTGTGGGATGTGCCAAGTTTAACTCAGCGATTACCTGCTTCTTGATTCAATGAGACCACCTACAGAACAAAGTTCCTAAACGACAAAATAAATGTAACTATTTTTCAAAAATCTCTGTCTGGCTGGATGTCCACTCAGAGGAGAAAGTGAGGTCTGCAGATGCTGGAGATGTCCACTCTGGCAGAGAAAGAAATAGGTAAGCATAACCATCAAGCAATTAAAGATAATTCGCCGCCTGCTGAGAGCATTTGCCATCACAAAGCACTAGTTGCATTAAGTTAATGTCCCATCATTATAAGTTCCCTAATTAAACTCCAGAGAATTCTGAAATTAATTCAGGGGATGTGAATTTTGCTGGTGGTGCCAGTTGTATTGCCCATCACTCTATACCTGAGTGGCACCTGAGTGGTTATCCATATTATTGTGGGTCATATGTAGGTAAGACTGGGTAAGGCTGGCAGATTTCCTTCCCAAAAGGACCTGAGTTAACAAAGTAGGTTTTTAATGACAGTTTCATGGTGACCATTACTAAGACTTATTTCATGAACTGAACTTGAATTGAACTCTTCCTTCTGGATCATTAGTGAAGGCCTCTGGATTGTTCACTCAGGAACATAACATTACTTTATCCTTCAAGTTTTTTTCTGTCTGGACTCCTTCATTTTTTCAGTCTGTCAGAACAAAGAACTGTCCGACAGCCAGTTCTGAAGTGATGCTTTTAAGTTGTGCTGGCAGACACTATACCGGAAACACCTGTAGCAAACAAAGGGACTTGAATTGCACTTGATGCATATAGGAGTTGCATAATGGTCCAGATTGATAATGCAAATGATTTTGTTACTCCAAGTCAAAGAGATCAACTGACTTGCTAATTTTCAACCATCCCAAAGGCTGCCATAGCAGTTCACTATAATGATTTCATCATATTGTAATTGCTACCAGCATTTATGCATGAGCACAAGTGAGGAACAAACAGCTTACATTGTCTCTTTGCGTTCTGTGGACTGAGCTCAAATCCCAGCTCTGAAAGCTCCTCGTCGATCTCCTGGGTTACGGGTGAGTTTTCCATTGTTGGAGAAGTGTTCACTCTTGCCCTACAGTCTTTCCAAGTCAAATGCATCTCGCACACAGTCAGTACAGACAAGAGCTGATCTGGTGAATTTTCTACTGTCAACATGCAATTTAGGGTCAGTGTAATAATTGATTGTCTGCAATTTTGATTAATGTTGCAAAATACGTCTGGCAACTTCCAACCATCAGCACTTGCAAACAGTGAGTGGCCATATTTAAGTACATGGAACAATCGATTTCTGAATTTGTTCCATGGTGGGGACTAAAGATTGTGTATGTATATCAACCAATCACTATCTATAATATAATGGACTGAGTTATGAAATAGTTATTCAAAGTTAGAAAGATTTTGGTCAAAAAAGTTTTACAAGCTGGACACCAGAACATAATGTTTAAATTAGCAGAAGTGATTGAACAGTTTGGGGCCTTTTTTTTCTCTGGAAGAAAGAAGGCTAAGTGACCTAATGTAGCCTTTTGAAATTATGAACAGACTTGAATAGGGTAGATGTGGAGAAAGAGGTTCAAGTTTGTGAGGTCATCTAAAAACAGGGGCTATCAGTATACGATAATCAGATCCATGGCAATGCCTCGGCCCATCACCCTCTTGCAGAATAAATTGTTGTTCCCGTTGAACTTTGGCTCTCTTGTGTGCGTGTCCTGATGAGTGCAAGATGTAAAAAAATTGACAGCATGTCTCTTCTTTCAACAATACTCAAGATTGTCATTGATAAGGATTTCAAGGGATGCTCAGGGGCATTCATGTAGAAGATCAGTCATGTTTGAGGGACTGAATGACCTGCTTCTGCTCCTACGTCCTATGTTCCCACATATTTCCCAGACAGTAGTTCGAATGGGGAACTTGCTAACACATGAGGAATACCATATATGAATTTAACGAGAGTTTAGGCAATTCTATGAAGTGGGAAAGAACAAATGGACAAGTTGGCAAGATTACATGAAAGTAAGATCAGAGGAGGCTAGTGGGGCACATTATCACTGGCAGAGAACACTGTGCTGAATGTCAACATAAGGTGCTGGCTGTGTATTTAATATATATCCAGGTATTTATATTGTTCACACAAGCCCTTTTGCCATGGTATATTTCTTTGTTTATCACCAGTGGTGCATTCGCAATGTTGATGTTTCTGTGTGATGAAGAAAGACAGCCAAGGACCAATACTGATCCAAACTAGAGACCCAGACAGACACCCAGTGACTATGGCGAGGACTGAATGACAACACAGGTTCTCAAAAGAGACAATGCAAGATAGGAGATGATGATATATCTCTCCCAGATCATCTCAACGCCTTCAATGCTTGCTTTGAACAGAATTTCGGCAGAGAGGTAACACCTATTCTGACAAGTCCTGACAAACTTATCCCAACAGTCACTGCATCAGAGGTCAGATCAGTTTTCCTTCATGTGAATCCCGGAAAACAATGGGACCAGACGGAGTACCTGGGTGTGTACTCAGGGCATGCGCAAATCAACTGGCAGAGGTTTTCTCGGACATCTTCAACCTCTCCCCGCAGCAGGCCACTATCCCTGCCTGTTTCAAGAGGGCCAACATCATCCCTGTGCCTAAGAAGGCTCATGCAGCATGTTTCAATGACTGCCACCCATGCCCCGAACTTTGGTGGACATGAAGTGCTTTGAAAGGCTGGTCATGGCATTAATCAACTCCAGCCTCCCCATTACTCTTGACCCATTCCAATTTGCCTATCAGACCAAAAGATCCATGTCAGACACCATATCACTCCTCCTCAGAACATCTTGACACCAAGAACAGCTATGTAAGAATCCTACTCATTGACTATAGTTTCGCCTTCAACAAGATTATCCCCTCGAGACTGATTACTAAACCTTTTGATCTTGGACTGAGTCCCACTCTCTGCAACTGGATCCTCAGTTTCCTGATTCACAGACCACAGTGAAGATTGGGAACAATATTTCATCCTCACTAACACTCAACACTGGAGCCCCCCCCAGGGGTGTGTACTCAGCCCCCTACTGTACTCACTGTATACCCATGACTGTGTCGCCAAATACAGACTAATTCCATTTACACGTTCACTGATGACACCACCATAGTCAATTGAATCTCAGATGGCGATGAAGCAGACTACTGACGGGAGGTGGAAGATCTGGAAAAATGGTGCACTGAGAACAATCCAGTTCTCAATGCCGGCAAAACCAAGGAACTCATTATTGATTTTCAATGGGATGTTACTCATGCCCCCCCATACATCATGAGCACAGAGGTGGAACGAGTGGAGAGTGTCAAACTCCTGGGAGTGGTCATCCACAACAAGCTTTCTTGGACTCTTCATGCGGATGCACTGGTTACAAAGGCCCAACAACATCTCTTCTTCCTCAGGCAGCTGAGGAAATTTGGCATGACAGAAAATATCCTTGCCAACTTTTATAGGTGCGCCATCGAGAGCATTTGGTCTGGATTTATCATTACCTGGTACAGCAATTGTACCATTCATGATCGGAGATGGTTACAGAGAGTGGTGAACTTGGTCCGGACAATCACAAAGGCCAACCTCCCATCTATAGAATCCATCTATCAGGCCCGCTGTCAAGGAAAGGCTGCCAGCATTCTCAAAGATCCATCCCACCCTGGCAATGTTTTTCTACAACCTCTACCATCGGGGAGAAGGTACAGAAGCCTGAACACACGCACCAGCTGGTTTCGAAACAGTTTCTACCCTACTGTTGTTAGAGTACTGAATGAATTCACAAACTCTTAACATTTGTCTGTATCTGTGTTTTTTGTGTTTACTGTTGTTTACCTATTATTTACTTATCTATGTTACTTAACTCTGTGACCTGCCTGTATTACTCGCAAGACAAAGCTTTCCACTGTGCCTCGGTACCTGTGACAATAAATTCAATTCAATTCATTCTGCCATTCAGTGACCTGTATAAACATATTCTTCCTGAGTAAGGGCAGACAGGGAACGCTGGGCTATTTGTTTTTGAGGTACATGATAATGCAGTTTGCACCTGTTTTCATCTGAAAAGCATACCTACACACTTTCTACCAACTATCAGTAAGGAGCAGAAGTCCTGGACAATTCCTTCCAGTTTAGAAATGATGTGGCCAATTGTAATATTCTTCTTATCTGAATGTGATAAGCTAGGTTGATTTAGACTAAGAGAAAGTGAGGACTGCAAATGCTGGAGACCAGAGTTGAAAAATGTGGTGCTGGAAAAACACAGCAGGCCAGGCAGCATCCGAGGAGCAGGAGAATCGACGTTTCGGGCATAAGCCCTTCTTCAGGAATGAGGCTGGTGTGCCAAGCGGGCTGAGATAAAGGGTAGGAGGGAGGGAATTTGGGGGGGGGTGGGATTGCTGGGAATACGATAGGTGGAAGGAGGTGAGGGTGAGGGTGATAGACCGGAGAGGGGGTGGGGGCGGAGAGGTCAGGAAGAAGATTGCAGGTCAAGAGGGCGGTGCTGAATCCGGGGTTTGGGACTGAGATAAGGTGGGGGGAGGGGAAATGAGGAAGCTGGAGAAATCTACATTCATCCCATGTGGTTGGAGGGTTCCTAGGCGGAAGATGAGGCGCTCTTCCTCCAGGCATCGTGTTGTCAGGGTCTGGCGATGGAGGAGGCCAAGGACCTGCATGTCCTTGGCGGAGTGGGAGGGGGAGCTAAAGTGTTCAGCCATGGAGCGGTTGGGTTGGTTGGTGTGAGTGTCCCAGAGGTGTTCTCTGAAACCTTCCACAAGTAGGCTGCCTGTCTCCCCAATGTAGAGGAGACAACATCGGGTGCAGCGGATGCAGTAAATGATGTGTGTGGAGGTGCAGGTGAATTAGCGACGGATATGGAAGGATCCCTTGGGGCCTTGGAGGGGGGAGGTGTGGGCGCAAGTTTTGCATTTCTTGTGGTTGCAGGGGAAGGTGCCAGGAGTGAAGATTGGGTTGGTGGGGGGTGTGGACCTGACGAGGGAGTCGCGGAGGGAGTGGTCTCTCCAGAACACTGATAGGGGTGGGGAGGGAAATATATCCCTGGTGGTGGGGTCTGTTTGGAGGTGGCGGAAATGACAGTGGATGATACGATGTATCCGGAGGTTGGTGGGGTGGAAGGTGAGGACCAGTGGGGTTCTGTCCTGGTGGCGATTGGAGGGGCGGGGTTCAAGGGCGGAGGTGCGGGAAGTGGAGGAAATGCGGTGGAGAGCATCGTCAACCACGTCTGAGGGGAAATTGCGGTCTTTGAAGAAGGAGGCCATTTGGGTTGTTCGGTATTGGAATTGGTCCTCCTGGGAGCAGATGCGGCAGAGGCGAAGGAATTGGGAACACGGGATGGCATTTTTACAGGAGCAGGGTGGGAGGAGGTGTAATCTAGGTAGCTGTGGGAGTCGGTCAGTTTGTAGTAAATGTCTGTGTTGAGTTGGTCGCCCGAGATAGAAATGGAGAGGTCTAGGAAGGGGAGGGAGCTGTCTGAGATGGTCCAGGTAAATTTGAGGTCGGGGTGGAAGGTGTTAGTAAAGTGGATGAACTGTTCAACCTCCTCGTGAGAACACGAGGTAGTGCCAATATAATCATCGATGTAGCGGAGGAAAAGGTGGGGTGTGGTGCCAGTGTAGCTGCGGAAGATGGACTGTTCCACATATCCTACGGAGAGGCAGGCATAGCTGGGGTCCATGCGGGTGCCCATGGCTACTCCTTTGGTTTGGAGGAAGTGGGAGGATTGGAAGGAGAAGTTGTTAAGAGTGAGGACCAAGTCAGTCAGTCGAAGGAGGGTGTCAGTTGAAGGGTACTGGTTGGGCCGGCGGGAGAGGAAGAAGCGGAGGGCTTGGAGGCCTTCATGATGGGGGATGGAAGTGTATAGGGACTGGATGTTCATCGTGAAGATAAGGCGTTGAGGGCCAGGGAAGCGAAAATCATGGAGGAGGTGGAGGGCATGGGTGGTGTCCCGAACGTAGGTGGGGAGTTCTTGGACTAAGGGGGACAGGACAATGTTGAGGTATGCAGAGATGAGTTCAGTGGGGCAGGAGCAGGCTGAGACAATGGGTCGGCTTGGCCAGATTTAGACTAAGAACTAACTTAGGACTTCTCTTTTCTACATAGGAACATAGGAATAGGAGGAAGTCATTCAGCACCTCTAGCCTCATATATCATTGGTAGGGCAACATTACAGCGAGAGACAGATAGAATCAACATAGAGTCATAGAGTCCTACAGCATGGAGACAGACCCTTTAGCTCAAACTGGTCCATGTTGACCAAAATGTCCATCCATGCTAGACCCATTTCCCTACACTTGGCCCAGCATGGATCTGACGTGCACTGAATGACTCACCTCTATTCTCCATGCCCACAATGAGCTAAATGCCTGACATCACCATGCCAACTAGATATCTGGGTGCCTTGTAGTTATATTACACGGGGGAAGCTTTCATTCCTTGGGATTGGATGTTCACCTCTCAGTGACAGGGAGACCTGTTCTAGAGTTCAGCTGCTCAGTCTGACTGATGGGCAGCTCTGTAGTCCCACCATATGTCACCACTGTGGCTACAAGCAGACTCCAGGACTTGAAGGTAGATGCAGGTATTTTGGATGAATGGTGATTTGGATGAACTCGGTGGGGGTGGGCAGGATTGGGATTAAGAGGGAGGCTGAAAGTGAGGGTAGCACCTTGGGTGTACGGCCAATGGGCACAATGTACCCCCCCCCCCCCATCTTCCTGCCCATCTCTAGACCAAACATTGATAGATACCTGGCTGGTCACCTTCCTTTTACCTATTACCGCAGGCTGAAATAGAGGCAGAACAAGGCTTTTAATTAATTGTCCAATTTCAAGCCTCAATAAGCCTTAGTGTGTTAGTGGAAATTGTTCCACCCTATTGAATCCTTTTGTCATTTTAAATATTTTGGTTAGTTCAACCTTCAACTCTCTGTACCTAATCCTCGAATATGAAGGCTGTTTCCTATAAGACCTAACACGTAGGAGTAGAAGTATGCCATTCAGCCCATCAAGTCTGCTCCGCCATTGAACAAAATCATGGCTGATCTAATCATCCTCAACCTCACTTGCCTGCCTAATTGCCTTAATCCATGATTCCGTTACTGATTAAAAATCCGTCTAGCTCAACCTTGAACATATTTAATGACCCAGCCTCAACAGCCCTCTGTGGTAAAGAATTTCACAACATTCCTACAGAAATTTCTTCTCATCTCAGTCCTACATTGGTGACCCCTTACTCTGAGATTGTGCCCTCTGGTCTTAGACCCTCTCAGAAGGGGCAATGACCTCTCCACACCTACTCAGTCAAACTCCCTAAGAATCATATATGTTTAAATAAGATTACATTTCATTCTTCTAATCTCAAATAAGTACGAGCCCAACCTACTCAACCTCCTCTCATAACAACTATCCCCCTAGGCTCAACCTTGTGAATTTTCTCTAGGCTGTCTCCAATGCCAATATATCTTTCCTTCGACGAAGGAACCAAACTTGTTCATAGTACTCTAGGTGTGGACTGACTAATGCTTTATACAGTTTTAGTAAGACTTCCTTAATTTTGTATTCAATTCCCTCTGAAATAAAGGACATCACTCTATTTGCCTTTCACATTACCAGCTGAACGTAGATCCTAGATTTTTTGTGATTCATGCATGAAGAGCTTGAAAATCCCCCTCTGCTGCAGCTTTCTGGAGTCTCTCTCCATTTAAATAAGATCACCTCTTTATTCTTTCTGCCAAAGTGCATAACCTCACATTATACTCCAACTGCCAAGTTTTTTGCCCACTTGTTAACCTGTCTATATCTCTCTGTAGAGTCCTTGTGTTATCCTTACCACTTGCTTCCCCATCTATTTTTGAGTCATTCACAAACTTGGCAGTAGCACGTTCACTTCCATCACCTAAATGTTTTTCTATATATATATATCCATATATGTATTTTTATTCATTCATGGGACATGGGCATCTGCCATAAATAATTGTGGTCCCTGCACTGAGCTCTGTGACATTCCACTAGTTACAAGTTACCATCCTGAAAAAGTCCTATTTATCCCAACTCTCTGTCTTCTATTAGTTAACCAATCACCTATCCATGCAAACAAGCCACCCTTAACACTGTAGGCTATTATTTTATTTAGAAGCCTTATGTGCAGTACCTTATTGAACACCTTTTGGAAATCCCAATATATCGTATCTGCCGGTTCTACTTTATCTATTCTGCTTTTTGATTTTGCATAGAATTGTCAAATTGTTTGTCAGATATGATTTCCCCTCATGAAGTGATGCCGACTCTGTTTGTTCATCTGATGTATTTTGAAATGATTTGCTATTATATCCTTTATAATAGACTGCAAATGCTTCTCATGACAACTGACAATGACAATGAGTAATAGAGTCATAGAGTTTGTACAGAATGGAAACAACCCTTTGGTCCAACTCATCCATGCCGACCAGATATCCAAAATTGATCTCGTCCCGTTTGCAGCATTTAGCCCATTTCCCTCTCAACTCTTCCTATTCATGTACCCATCCAGATGCCTTTTAAATCTTGTAATTGTACCAACCTCCACCACTTCCCCCGGCAGCTCGTTCCATACACGCACCACCCTCTGAGTGAAAAAGTTGCCCCTTAGGTCCCTTTTATGTCTTTCCTGTCTCACCTTATAACCTATGCCCTCTAGTTTTGGACTACACTACCCCAGGGAAAGGACTTTGGCTATTCATCCTATCCATGCCCCTCATGATTTTTATAAACCTCTAAGAGGTCACCCCTCAGCCTCTGGTATTCCAGGGAGGAAGCCTTCCAAGGGATTAAAAGCCCATCTTTCATGTGATACTTTGGGAAGATTCACTGGGATTGGTGGCATTATTTAGGAAGGTTAGTTAGGTAGGGTTTATATCCACTGGAGTTCGAAGAGATGATTTTATTGAAACATATAAAACATATAAAATCCTGAGGGGACTAAACACACTGGATGCTCAGAAGATATTTAAGGCAAAGAAGAAGTTCTTTCCCTCAGAGGTTTATGAGTCGTTGGAACTTTCTTCCCCCAACATCAATGGAAACTAGGCATTAAATATTTTTAAGGCATGGCAGATAAATTCTTGACTAACAAATGAATCAAAAGAGATGATGGGCTTGGGCCACAATCAGATTAACCATGATCTCATCTAATGATTGGTTAGGCTCAAAGGATTGACTGACCAATCCTGCTCCTAACTCTTATGTTCTGGTCTGTCAGAATCACTGCGGACTATATTCTAGCTACAAACAAAAAGATAGGAGGTGAAGGAGCCATGGATTACGAACTCGTACACAAATCGAAATGAATATCCCGAAAAGTTACTGTAATTTCTCATGTGAGACTAAGTTAATGGTGTCAGAAAATAACAAGGTAAAAATGTCACAGAATCTTGACAGTGGGTAAACAGGCCATTCAGCCCACTCTGGCCCTACAAACGCATCCCAACCAGACCCTGTAACCACATATTTCCCCATGGCTAATCCACCTAGCCGCACATCTCTGGACAGTATGGGGCAATTTAGCATGATGAATCCATCTAATCTGCGCATTTTTTTGGAACATGGGAGGAAACTCACTTGGACATAGGGATAATGTGCAAACTCCACACAGTTGCTGAAGGCTCAAATCAACCTGGATCCCTGGTGCTGTGATGCAGCAGTACTAACCAGTGAGCCACTGTGCCACCATCCTACCAGACTGCAGGGTAGGGAGAGATTGAATGGTTTAAATACTGAGGGTCACAATACTTCAGGTGAGGAGAGAGAGGTTGAGAAAGAGAATCGTTCACAATAATATTAGTTAGTGCATTGAGTATAGGAATTGGGACATCATGTTGTGGCTGCACAGGACATTGGTTATACCACTTTCTGAATATTGAATATCTCCTTCCTACAGGAAGGATGTTGTGAAACTTCAAAGGATTCAGAAAAGATTTACGAGGTTGTCAGGGTTGGAAGGTTTGAGTGACAGGGAGAGGCAGAGAAGACTGGGACTGTTTATTCTGGAGCATCGGAGGCTGAGGGGTGACCTTATAGAGATTTATAAAATCATGAGGGGCGTGGAAAAGGTAAGTAGACAAGGTCTTTTCTCTGGGATGGGGAAAGAGGAAAAATTTAAAAGGGACCTCAGGGGCAACTTTTTCACATAGAGGGTGGCATGTGTTTGAGAACTGCCAGAGGAAGTGGTGGAGGCTGGTACAATTACAACATTTAAAAGGCATCTGGATGGGTATATGAATAAAAAGGGTTAAGAGGGATATGAGCTAAGTGCTGGCTAAATAGGACTAGATTAGGTTAGGATTCTGGTCAGCATAGATGAGTTGGACCGAACGGTCTGTTTCCGTGCTGTACATCTCTCTGACACTCTCAACCTAGCTGGTGTAGGAATCAAGCCCATGCTGTTGGTGTTATGCTGTATGCAAACCAGCTGCCCTGCTTTCTTGACAGGACACTCACTCATAAAAAGAACTTACAAATGGGAGTAAGTTAGTTATCCCTTGAACCTGTTCCTCAATTCAAAAACATTGCTGCTGATCTGAAACCTAATTCCATATAACTGCCTTTGCTCCAAATCTCTTAATACCTCTGGGTAATAAAAAGCTATCAATATCAGGTTTAACATTTAAATCAAATACCATTTGTAAACTCCAAGCACCTTTTCTGTGTTGAAATGGTTTAGTAATTTAGTAATCCAGGGGGCATGGTAGCTCAGTGGTAACACTGCTGTCTCGCAGCGTCAGGGACCCATGTTCAATTCCTACCTTGGGCCACTGTCTGTGTGGAGTTTGCACATTCTCCCCGTGTCTGCGCGGGTTTCCTCCGGGTGCTCTGGCTTCCTCCCACAGTCCAAAGATGTGTAGGTTAGGTGAATTGGCCATGCTAAATTGCCCATAGTGTTAGGTACCAAGGGTAAATATAAGGTAGGGAAATGGGTCTGGGTGGGCTACTCTTCAGAGTGTCAGTGTGGACTTATTGGGCCGAAGGGCCTGTTTCCATACTGAAGGGATTCTATCAATTCTATCAATTCCCCTCAATCACTTGATGACTTTGATCAAAAAATCCCTCCATTTAATAAATTCCAGGGAATATAATGTAAGTTTTGATGATCTCTCTTTGCAGTTTAAATATTAAATAAAATATTTTCCTTATTCATTACCAACACAATTTTTACACTTTTACAACATGTATTCTTGAGTCAAAGTCTATAACGTGTATCTTTTTTGAAATAGATGCATTTATATGTAGTGGTTCAGATGCTACAAGCATGAGGATCCAAGGTGCTGATTGAATTAAATTCAACACATAGTGTTTGGTATTTTAATAATATTCCACAATCCTCGTACGTTAGGGAATACTACCTCCTTCACCAAACCCCCATCCCCTTACATACCACACACGCACACAGACACTTGAAAACCTATCTTTATCTCAATCACAAGCAGGCTTTAAGCTCCACTGTACTGAACAATTTGCCAAAACACATATTTACAATAGTACTGAAGTAACATTCCTGTGTTTGACAGTAAATGAAACTTTTGAGAATGCTTGTATAGAGTTTCTGTTAACTCTTTGGGACTGTGACCAGTTTGGCACCCAGAGGAACATAGCTTTTGATCTCTGGCTATCCGTCAATCATAATTAGCTTCCCACTAGCTGCGTGTCTCTGTACTGCTGGTGATTTGAATTATTGCTCTCTGTGTGTGACCGCCTTTTATGGTTATATCACTGAACGATGTTCCCTAGAGCCTTAGAACCTTTTGTCTTTGCGTATTTATGACCAAAATTTTCGAATCAATGTTAACATTTACAGACTCCATGACTTGCTGTAAATCCATGCAAGCAAATCAAAGTGGAACCTTGCTTATCGATAGATATTTTCCCAGTTCATAATTTGGTAGGAATGTAGATGAAGGTAACAGACATGCTGCTAACGTATTGACTGCTTTGCTGATTCCTTTGGAAATGAGTTTACACCAAAGATAAAATATTTAATGCGATCGAGAATCTGTTTGCCTTTTTGATTTTGCAAAATGAATCTACTGCTGTGATCGCTGGACGGTCATTCAGAGGTGCAGAGTCTCCCTTGTACTTTACTCAGTGTTTACCTATCAAAATGTACAGATTTGCAAAACACAGAAGGGCACCACATTACATTCTCAATAACATTCCTGTATGGAACAGGAAAATGAAGAGTTTTGTCAGCTTGCTGGGCAAGTTAAAAAGTGCAGATGTGTATTGCCTGACTGTCAAAGCTCTTGATTGATGACATTGAAAGATAGGGCCAAAGTGAATGAGTGTATACCGATTGACTTATTGTCACTGACTTCTGACACCTCAGATGGATTTTCCCCTACAGGTCAGGGTACTCAGTTGACCCTTGAACCTGCACTGCAGTCTGCACCCTTCAATTCTTGAGCCAAGCCAAAAAGGAGTTCCCCTCCCTAAGACAACACCCTTTGTGAGTGAAAGGCTACAGAAGTAGGATGTTGTCAGATCCCCATAACTTTGCCAAGAAAAAAGGAGCCTGTCTCCTTCTAGGGAGCTATATTGTCATGTGTTGTGAATCACTGGAAGGAGATGACTTTGAAATGCAAGGTCAAAAGGCCAGAGGTCTTTTTAGTAAACCCCAAAGCTTGGTTTCAGGCTGAAAGTGCAACTGTGGCCTATCAATTACTGTTGGAGTGAAGTGTAAAAGTTGGAGCAGACACACTGAGAACCCACAGGGCTGGGTCTCAATCAGTGTGAAGTTAATTATTACCACATATCTTTGAGAAAAAAATTAACCCTAATAAACCTCAAAGAAATTCCCACCCAAATTCCTTCCAAGTGACCAAGTTCTGTGATAAGAAGAGAACCCAAGCTGTTTTTGCTTCTTTTCATTCACATTTTCTAATTAATGCATTCCATCCCAGATTGGACATCTCAGTCTGTTAACAACCCGAACTTGTTTGAGTTGTCTTCAGCGCAATTCCCTTAACATGTATATGGTTAACTGGGAGGAAGTTAAAATGAAAGGCAATGTAAAACGTCTTTCAATCACTGAAATATGTACAAATGAAAATTCCTGACAATTTAATTTTGTTGTGAAGTAGAATGGGTCTTTTTAACGTTTGGAGAGATGGAAAGTACATAGAGAATGGCTATAACATAAAACTATATAATTTATCTGAGGATTAGAGGATCTGTTGTAAAACACCAGTAGATATGAAATCAGTGGTCAGATTCAGATTGCATTGGTTGTGGTATTCGAAAATGATTTCTTAATAACTTGCAAGACTCTAGTGTGTAATCTCCTCAGCAGAGATTTTCCAGTGCAGACAAATGTGAAATATTACATACGGTATAAGTGTCAAAATGGAAACTGAGTAGAATATCCTTTTTATTGTCATATGTGCTCCACTGTAGGTGGACAGCGAAAAGCTTTTGCAATGTCTGCCTTCTTATGGCAACACCTTAGATACAAGTACCCAGGTACAATTCTTGGGTACAGCAGTGGAATGAAAGTAAGTTGCATTACTTTACAGAGTTGAAAAATTATTTTAAAATAGGGCATCATTAAAGGCTTGACATTAAAGTAAGGTCGGAAATTTCAAATAAACATCACAGTGTAGCAGTTCAGCACAGGACCTCTGCATGTGGTCTGACTGCACGCGCCAGACCCCAGTCTAACAGCCATTCCTGCTCCGCTCCAACCCCCAGACCGCTCCGTACTGGAACTCAGCTGCTTCAAAGTCAGTTCCAGGACTGCCTCCCCAGTGCCAGTCTCTGCCCAGGACTCGCTGTGTGTGCTCTGCTCTGGGGCTGCTTCCCCACTCCCTGGTCCGGTGCACACAGCCGCCCACGCTGCTCCGGGACTGCTTCTCCACACTGGACTGGGACACACATCCCCACACTGCTCTGGCACACACAGCCCCCACACTGGTCTGGGACACACAGCTCCCACACTGGACAGGGACACACAGCCCCCACACTGCTCTGGGACACACAGCCTCCCACGTAGCTCTGGGATTGCTTCTCCACACTGGTCTGGGACACACAACCCCCACACTGGACAGGGACACACAGCGGCTACACTGGACTGGGACACACAGCCCCCACACTGGTCTGGGACACACAGCCTCCCACGCAGCTCCGGGATTGCTTCTCCACACTGGTCTGGGACACACAGCCCCCACACTGGACAGGGACACACAGCGGCTACACTGGACTGGGACACACAGCCCCCACACTGGTCTGGGACACACAGCCTCCCACGCAGCTCCGGGATTGCTTCTCCACACTGGTCTGGGACACACAGCCCCCACACTGGACAGGGACATACAGCCCCCCACACTGGACAGGGACACACAGCGGCTACACTGGACTGGGACACACAGCCCCCACACTGCTCTGGGACACATAGCCCCCAACACTGCTCTGGGGCACACATCCCCCCACACTGGTCTGGGACACAGCCCCCAACACTGGTCTGGGACACACAGCCCTCACACTTGTCTGGGACACACAGCCCCCACACTGGTCTGGGACACACAGCCCCCAACACTGCTCTGGGACACACAGCCCGCACACTGCTCTGGGAAACACAGCCCCCACACTGCTCTGGGAACACAGCCTCCCACACTGCTCTGGGATTGCTTCTCCACACTGCTCTGGGGCACACAGTCCCTACACTGCTCTGGGACACACAGCCCCCACACTGGACTGGGATACACAGCCCCCACACTGGACTGGTACACATAGCCCCCCACACTGGTTAGGGACACAGCCCCCAACACTTGTCTGGGAGACACAGCCCCCACACTGGTCTGAGATACACAGTCCCCAAACTGGACTGGGACACACAGCCTCCCACATGGCTCTGGGATACACAGCCCTCACACTGAACTGGAACACACAGCCCTCACATTGCTGTGGGACAAACAGCCCTCACACTGCTGTGGGACACACAGCCCTCACACTGCTGTGGGACACACAGCCCCCCACACTGCTCTGGGATACACAGCCACCCACATGGCTCTGGGACACACAGCCCTCACACTGAATTGGGACACATAGCCCTCACATTGCTGTGGGACACACAGCCCTCACATTGCTCTGGGACACACAGCCCCCCCTCACTGCACTGGGATACACAGCCCCCCCTCACTGCACTGGGATACACAGCCCCCCACAGGGCTCTGGGACACACAGACCCCTCACTGCTCTGGGGCACACAGGCCCAACATTGCTCTGGGACACACAGCACCCAAACTGCTCTCAGACACACAGCCCCCCACACTGCTCTGGGACACACAGCCTCCCACACTGCTGTGGGACACACAGCCAAAACACTGCTGTGGGACACACAGCCCCCAACACTGGGACACACAGCCCTCACACTGATGTGGGACACACAGCCCCAACACTGCTCTGGGACACACAGCCCCCACACTGTTGTGGGATACACAGCCTCCACACTGGACTGGGACACACTGCCCCCACACAGCTCTGGGACACACAGCAGCCCACACTGCTCTGGGATACACAGCCTCCCACACGGCTCTGGGACACACAGACACCACACTGCTCTGGGACACAAGCCTCATTCTGCTGTGGGATACACAGCCTCTCACACGGCTCTGGGACACACAGACCCCACACTGCTCTGGGGCACAAGCCCTCACACTGCTGTGGGATACACAGCCTCCCACACTGCTCTGGGACACAGAGCACACACACTACTCTGGGGCACAAAGCCCCCAACACTGCTCGAGAAAACACTGCCCCCAGTACTGCTCTGGGACACACAGCCCTCATACTGCTGTGGGACACACAGCCCCCAAAACTGGGACACACAGCCCTCACACTGCTCTGGGACACACAGCCTCCCATACTGCTGTGGGACACTCAGCCCTCAAACTGCTCTGGGAGACACAGCCCTCACACTGCTTTGGAACACACAGCCATCACACTGCTCTGGGACACACAGCCTCCAACAATGCTCTGGGACACACAGTCCCCAACTCTGCTCTGGGACACAGCCCTCACACTGCTCTGGGACACACATCCCCTACACTGCTGTGGGACACACCGCCCTCACACAGCTCTGGGACACACAGCCCCCACACTGCTCTGGGATACACAGCCTCCAACACTGCTCTGGGACACACAGTCCCCAACTCTGCTCTGGGACACACAGCCCCCACACTGGTCTGGGACACACAGCCCCCACACTGGTCTGGGACACACAGCCCCCACACTGCTGTGGGACACACATCCCCTACACTGCTGTGGGACACACAGCCCCCACAATGCTCTGGGACACACAGCCCCCAAAATGCTCTGGGACACACAGCCCTCACACTGAACTGGGACACACAGCCCTCACAATGTTGTGGGACACACAGCCCCCACATGGCTCTGGGACACACAGACCCCAACACTGCTCTGGGACACACAGACCCCACACTGCTCTGGGGCACACAGCCCTCACACTGCTCTGGGACACACAGCCCCCACACTGCTCTGGGGCACACAGCCCTCACACTGCTCTGGGTCACACAGCCCCCACACTGGACTGGGACACACAGCCCACAACACTGCTCTGGGACACGCAGCTCCCACACTGCTCTGGGGCACACAGCCCCCAACACAGCTCTGGGACACACAGCCCTCACACTGCTCTGGGACACACAACCCCCCACACTGCTGTGGGACACACATCCCTCACATTGCTCTAGGACACACAGCCCCCACTGGACTCTGGGACACACAGCCCCCACACTGCACTGGGACACACAGCCCCCCACACTGCTCTGGGACAAACAGCCGCCACACTGCTGTGGGACACACAGCTCTCACACTGGACTGGAACACACAACACCCACACAGCTCTGGGCCACACACAGCCCTCCACACTGCTCTGGGACACATCGCCCCCACACTGCTCTGGGGCACACAGCCCTCACACTGCTGTGGGACACACAGTCTCCCACACTGCTCTGGGACACACAGCCCCCACACTGCTCTGGGGCACACAGCCCTCACACTGCTCTGGGTCACACAGCCCCCACACTGGACTGGGACACACAGCCCACAACACTGGTCTGGGACACGCAGCTCCCACACTGCTCTGGGGCACACAGCCCCCAACACTGCTCTGGGACACATCGCCCCCACACTGCTGTGGGACACACAGCCCTCACACTGCTCTGGGTCACACAGCCCTCAATACTGCTCTGGGACACAGCCTCCCACTCTGCTCTGGAGCACACAGCCTCCAACACTGCTCTAGGACACATTGCCCCCACACTGCTCTGGGACACACATCCCCCACACTGCTCGAAGGACACACAGCCCCTCACACTGCTCTGGGGCACACAGCCCCCAACACTGCTCAAGAACACACTGCCCCCAGCACTGCTCTGGGACACACAGCCCCTCATACTGCTCTGGGACACTCAGCCTCCCACACTGCTGTGGGACACACAGCCCCCAACACTGCTCTGGGACAAATAGCCCTCACACTGGACTGGGACATACAGCCTCTCACACACTGCTGTGGGGCACTCAGCCCTCACACTGCTCTGGGACACACAGCCCCCCACACTGCTGTGGGACACACAGCCCCCTCACATTGCTCTAGGACACACAGCCCCCACATGACTCTGGGACACACAGCCCCCACACTGCTCTGGGACACACAGCCCCCACACTGCTCTGGGACAAACAGCCCCCACACTGCTGTGGGACACACAGCTCTCACACTGGACTGGAACACACAGCACTCACACAGCTCTGGGCCACACACAGCCCCCCACACTGCACTGGGACACATCGCCCCCACACTGCTGTGGGACACACAGCCCTCACACTGCTCTGGGACACACAGCCCTCAATACTGCTCTGAGACACAGCCTCCCACACTGCTCTAGGACACATTGCCCCCACACTCCTCTGGGACACACATCCCCCACACTGCTCGAAGGACACACAGCCCCTCACACTGCTCTGGGGGACACAGCCTCCAACACTGCTCGACAACACACTGCCCCCACACTGCTCTGGGACACAAAGTCCCTCATACTGCTCTGGGACACTCAGCCTCCCACACTGCTGTGGGACACACAGCCCCCGACACTGCTCTGGGACAAATAGCCCTCACACTGGACTGGGACATACAGCCTCTCACACACTGCTGTGGGGCACTCAGCCCTCACACTGCTCTGGGACACACAGCCAAAACACTGCTCTGGGACACACAGCACCCCACACTGGTCTGGGACACAGCCCCCAACACTGGTCTGGGACACACAGCCCTCACACTGAACAGGGACACACAGCTCTCACAGTGCTGTGGGACACACAGCCCTCACAGTGCTGTGGGACACACAGCCCTCACACTGCTCTGGGACACACAGCCCTCACACTGCTCTGGGACACACAGCCCCCCACACTGCTGTGGGACACACAGCCAAAACACTGCTGTGGGACACACAGCCCCCACACTGGACTGGGACACACAGCCTCCCACACTGCTCTGGGACTCTCAGCCCTCACACTGCTCTGGGACACACAGCCCCCACACTGTTGTGGGGTACACAGCCTCCACACTGGACTGGGACACACTGCCCCCACACAGCTCTGGGATACACAGAAGCCCACACTGCTCTGGGATACACAGCCTCCCACACGGCTCTGGGACATACAGACACCACACTGCTCTGGGGCACAAGCCTCACACTGCTGTGGGATACACAGCCCCCAGACTGCTCTGGGGCACACAGCCCCCACACTGCTATGGGACACACAGCCCTCACACTGCTGTGGGACACACAGAACCCACACTGCTCTGGGCCACACAACTCCCACACTGCTCTGAGACACACTGCCCTCAACACTGCTCTGGGACACATAGCCCTCACATTGCTCTGGGACACAGCCAAAACACTGCTCTGGGACACACAGCCCTCACACTAGACTGGGACACACGGCCCTCACACTGCTGTGGGACACACAGCCCCCAACACTGGGACACACAGCCCTCACACTGCTCTGGGACACACAGCCTCCCACACTGCTGTGGGACACTCAGCCCTCACACTGCTCTGGGAGACACAGCCCTCACACTGCTCTGGGACACACAGCATCCAAACTGCTCTGAGACACACAGCCCCCAACACTGCTCTGGGACACACAGCCCTCATACTGCTCTGGGACACACAGCCCCCAACATTGCTGTGGGATACACAACCCCAACACTGCTGTGGGACACACAGCCCTCACACTGCTGTTGGATACACAGCCTCCCACACTGCTCTGGGACACACAGCCCTCACACTGCTGTGGGACACACAGCGTCCCACACTGCTGTTGGACACACAGCCCTCACACTGCTCTGGGACAAACGACCCCCACATTGCTGTGGGACACACAGCCCTCAAACTGCTCTGGGACACACAGCACTCACACTGCTGTTGGACATACAGACCCCCACACTGCTCTGGCACACAGCCTCCCACACTGCTCTGGGACACAGAGCCCTCACACTGCTCTGGGTCACACAGCCCCCACACTGCTCTGGGACACACAGCCCCCACACTGTTGTGGGACACACAGCCCTCAAACTGCTCTGGGGGACACAGCCCTCACACTGCTCTGGGGGACACAGCCTCCAACACTGGGACACACAGCCCCCACACTGCTGTGGGACTCAGCCCTCTCACTGCTCTGAGACACGCAGCCTGCCACACTGGACTGGGACACACAGCCCTCACACTGCTGTGAGGCACACAGCCCTCACACTGCTGTGGGACACACAGTCCCTCACTGCTCTGTGACTCACAGCCCCCAACACTGCTCTGGGACACAAAGCCCTCACACTGCTCTGGGACACACAGCCCCCAGCACTGCTCTGAGACACACAGTCCCCCACACTGCTGTGGGACACTCAGCCCCCACACTGCTCTGGGATTGCTTCCCCACTCCCTGATCTGGGGCACACAGCCCTCACACTGCTCTGGGGCACACAGTCCTCACACTGCTGTGGGATTGCTTCTCCACACTAGTCTGGGGCACATAACCCCTGTGCTGTTTTGGGGCTCGCTGCTCTGGCGACTTGCTACCGGTGCCTGTCGCTAGTCCAGGATTTTCCTCTGGTCCTAAGGGAAAGGAAGTAGAAAAAAAAGAGTAAAATAAAGGAAAAAAAAATGGGTGGAGCAGAGCATCTCCCTCCTCTGCAAGTTAATAAGCTGCATCTATTAGAATTCCTACAGTGTGGAAACAGACCATTTAACCTCATGTGTCTACACCAATTCTCTGAAGAGCTTCCCACGCAGACCCAAATCCCTATCTTATCCCTGCGACACATAGCTAACGCACGTAACCTACACATCCCTGAACTCTGTGAGTAATTTTGTTTGGCCAATCTACCTAACCTGCCCATCTTTGGATTGTGAGAGGAAACTGGAGTATCAGGAGGAAGTCCATGCACACATGGGAAGAATGTGTAAACTCCACACATACAGTCGCCTCAGGGTGGAATCGAACCCGGTCCCTGCTGCTGTGAGGCAGCAGTGTTAACCACAGAGCCACTTTGCCACCCATTTTTGCCACTTCTTATCTTCCAAAAGAATCAAACAGGACAGATGGAGATCATTCATGTTTATGATGTGATCATATCCACCAGTTCCATCTGAAATCCTTTAGGTAGATTCAAAGGAACGCCCCTTCTTATTGGTGTTAGCCTAAGTTACAGATACCAATTGGAAAAAGATGTCCACCCAAAATCTTTGACAGAAGAGCAGCTCAGTCTTGAGTAACAGAGTAGGATTATTACATTGTACTTAATAGCTAGTTACATTTTATCTGAGTTACATGAAAATCTCGAATAAGATCTCAGACTAGCAATAATGTTTACATTATTGCTACTCTATTGCTCATGCAATTACTAACAACAATTGAAAAACTGAGAACTCAGAACTGGTTAGCTCCATCTCCCAGAAAGAGTCATGTAGTCATAGATTCATAGAGATCTTTCATGCAGTAAAAGGTCCTTTGGCCCATCAAGACCTTTAAAACCTGTAGGATAGAATTTATATCATATTGTTAGTTAAGCCTTTTGGGTACTAATTGACCTAGACAACAGTTCAGCTTATTGAGTCATGGAGTCATGGAGATGTACAGCATGGAAACAGACTCTTCAGTCCAACTCGTCTATGCCAACCAGCTATCCTAAACTGATTTCCTGAAGAAGGGCTTATGCCCAAAACGTTGATTCTCCTGCTCCTTGGATGCTGCCTGACCTGCTGCGCTTTTCCAGCAACACATTTTCAGCTCTGATCTCCAGCATCAGCAGTCCTCACTTTCTCCTAAACTGATCTAGTCCTATTTGCCAGCATTTGGCCCATATCCCCCTAAACCCTTCTTATTCATGTCAAGATTAGAGTGGTTCTGGAAAAGCACAGCAAGTCAGGAAACATCCGAGGAGCAGGAAAATTGACATTTCGGGCAAAACCCCTTCATGTACCCATCCGGATGCCTTTTAAATGTTATAATTGTAACAGCCTCCACCACCCTATGCATGAAAAGGTTGCCCCTTAGGTCCCTTTTAAATTTTTCCCTTTCATCTAGTTCTGGACTTCCCAAGCCCAGGGAAACGACCTTGTCTATTTATCCTATCCATGCCCCTCATGATTTTATAAACCTCTATAAGATCACCCCTCAGCCTCTGACACTTCAGGGAAAACAGTCCCAGCCTATTCAGCCCCTTCCTTTAGCTCAAACTCTCCAACCCTAGCAACATCCTTGTAAACCTTTATGAACCTTTTTAAGTTTCACAACATCCCTCCAATAGAAAGGAGACCAGAACTGCTCACAGTACGCCAAAAGTGGCCCAACCATTGTCCTGTATAGCCACAACATGACTTCCCAAATCCTATACCAATGCTCTGTCCAATAAAGAAAAGCATACAAAATACCTTCTTCACTATCCTACCTATCTGTGACTCCACTTTCAAGGAACTAGGAATCTGCACTTCAAGGTCTATTTCTTCAGCAATACTCCCCAGGACCTTACCATTAAGTGTATAGGTCCTGCGCTGATTTGCCTTTCCAAAATGCGGCACCTCACACTTATGTAAATTAAACTTCATCTGCCACTCTCTCTGCTAGATCTTTCTAACTTAGTCATATTTCCCTGCTCTGTCCCCTTTATCACTGCATTATTTTCTCCTGCAACTATTTATCAAATTCTCTTTCAAAGGTCACTATTTAATCTGTTTTCATTATCCTAACTGATATTGCATTACAAATCCTAACCACTTATTGCATAAATGTTGCCTCCTGTTCTTTTAACTAATTTCCTTAAATCTGTGACATTGAAAACAGATTTTCCATATTTAATTCTAATCCCTTCACGATTCTAAACACCTCCATCTTCTAATCTTCTAATGGTCTTCTCTGTTCTAAATAGTCTATTCCCAGTTCTATCCATGTAAATGTAATCCTTCATCCTTGGACCTATTGAAGTAAATTTCTTATGGTACTGTTTCCAAAGACTTCACATAGCTGATTGGAGTGCTGTTCAGACCCGAAGTTCTTTTGCACGCTGGCATTCTCGATGACCCCTCTCAGGGTTACGTCATCCTCCCAAATGCTACAATTGTCCCTCAAAAACACAGCTCTTCCCCTTTGCCCCCTGCCAATCCTTGATTCCTGCTACTGTGATTTGCCATTGAGCCTAACATTTCCTTTGAACCCTGTAATTAATTTATCTTTCCCAGCGATACCATCTATTAATTTAAAACAAAACGTTTTGCCATTCAACCCTAAAGTAAATGATCATTGCCAATAAGAAGGATACAGAGGCAATCAAAGTGCTTGTTTAAATGTGGTGTGCTTCAAGACATAATATAATTAAAGACTCATTTCCTGAAACATACTCTAATAATTAACAATCTAAAAAAATAATATAATAAAAACAGCTAATCCTGGATTAATGAACGACCACCTATATGTATAATCCTCTAAATATCAAAATAACATTGTTCTTGTGAAATCATTACCTTCGTGAATAACAGCCTAATCCTTTTAAGGGGAGTGATGCTGTGTCACTCTGCTGGAGGTGGAACAATTACTGCCAAAGTTGAGACAGCGCATCCACTTTTGATGGTAATGCAATTACTGGCTGTATGGTCATAATGATATCATCTCAACCACTCCATGTAAGCATGCAGTTGGATAATTTTACTGTTCAACAGAGGTTCAACAGTGTAACTCCTGGCAGGGGGTGGTGGCTGGTATGCTTGGTTTGAACACTAATCTCTGACTCCTGGGAGCTAGGTTTGATCAAGCCCAGACTAATGGGTGGAAGTCTCTTCTCTCTGCTGGTTGTAATATTCCTAGAGTGAAGCACATTTGGACAGTCTCAGTTACTGAGTGTGTGGTACAGAGCTAATCATTATTCAAGATTAATTGCTCAGAAAAGCCACAAGGATGCGTAAGAGATGGAGGATTAACTCGCAATGGAGTTACATTCTCCTGAGGGTGAACTCCAGAAACTATGTTGCATCTAATCCGTTTCATATCCAATACCGTTTACTAAATTTAATAATAAAAAAGTACTTCATTCTCAGGCAAGTTATGTTCTTCATTTGAAAAAGGAAGACAGAAAATGTATACAAGAAAAGCCAACACCTAGCGTGAAAATTATTCAGTGAGACATCACTGAATAAACCATAAGAAGGAAATTATGTTTCCTAGGCCTCATGAACAATGATTCACAATATTGCCCTCAGCCTTACCATTCCTCCCACAATTTCTAAAAGCCACGTTTATCACCAACAATTGAACAATACCTTTATCCCAGTTTCTCTCCTGCTGCTTTCAACCCTGAAGGTGTTGTAGACTTTGGGTCTTCACCCAGGCCTCTTTACAATGAAGGTGAAAATAAACACAGGGTAAAGTCTGACATTCCACTGCGTACAATCTCTTTAAAGCAATCAAACCTCTCTAAAGCAATCAAATTAATGCAGTTTTCATCGTTGTTGGTTGAATTACATTCGCAAAATTGGAACCTCTTTCTCTCGAGTGCAATGAAGTGTGTCATATGGCATCCTTTAGAATTAATTTAGCAATAGCTTACATTATGTTGCATACAGTGTCACACAACCCTTTAAATATCATCTGAAAGTTATAATCAGGTTAGCTTCTATCAACTTCAGAGACAGATCTATTGTTTATAAATTGTTTTAATTGCTGTCTTTTCAAGCACAGGCATTTTCGCACATGCATGTCAACTTGCTGAACAAAGGACATTGCTGTTTTATCCTATTATTCAAGCATATCTTGAGAAACTTGCTCTGTTGATGTAGTTCAAAGCAGACCATTCTTAAGTCAGCCTTGAATGCAGCATATTGGAAAACACAGCATGCTTTAGCAGAGCTGAATATGATTGAGGGTCTCATTCCGGATGAGACATACAGACTAAACCCTGCAAAGATTTCATGTGATATAGAAGGAGAAAGAACACAAAGGGACATTATTAAACAGCCACAATCCTTTCGTTCCCAAGCACTGTATGTGATTATTAGCTCCAGCAAAATACTTATTAGCTCAGTGGAATGATCATCGGTGTTTCTGTTGTTGTTAATGCAAGTAACTCCCATGGCTCCTGGCTAAATCCCTCACTTGCTCTAAGAAAGCTACCTCTGATTAAAAGGTGGCGATTTCTTCTCGCTTTCTTTCCCCTCTCTCCTTAAATACTTGTTTCTGGTCCGCAGCATTTAGTGGCCACCTGGTCCCATTATGCTGCCTTAATTCTTTGGCTGCTCGCTTGAAGTGATCTCACTAAATGATTCCATTCACCTTCAGGTTGTCTCAGACCACACACCCAATCCTTGCTGTAGGGTGTCTCATTATCTGCAGAGAACTTCATTACTGTAGTGGTAACTTTACCCTTGCAAACCTTATTAACCTCAACAATTACTAGCCAAAACATTTATTCCCCAAGAACTACTCACACAACTTTGTGAAATCCTTTCAGGACTTTTAAAATGAAATCTCACTAAGCACCAGTTTTGATACGGAAGTGCTGAATTGTTGGAATTGTCAGCCATTAATTGATGGCTTGCTTTCAGATCTTGATTGAGTGAAAATGTTTCCCTTTGTTTCCATGCTATTGTAGGTTTTTTTTGTCTTAACATATCTTCCCATGCACTTTCTTGCCTTATGGGGAATAGTGGGGAGGGAGTGGATGGATTCTTTGTTGATTAAGCCACTTCATGAACACTCCTTCCATGGCTATTTATTATTGGTGTGGGATGTGAAGCTTCTGACATACTGTATAACAAGGCCCCCAGATTATAGACTGTGAATTGTGCTGCCTGATATTATTGCACAAATTAATTAATGTGCTCCAACCATACGTTTTCATCCATTGCTTCAATGGAGCTGTCAGCTCATTTATTTCAGTGCCCAAAGGCTATAGACTCAATTATATTAGTGGGCACAAGAATATGATACAAACTAATTCAACCTTGACACAATAATATTGTAAAGTGCACATTACAGGCTAATATTTTTGTTGGTTATATAAAACCTTGAAAAGAACAATAAGAATACTGCAGATGAAAGAGCCAAAAGTAATAAAAGAAATGGAGATCATTTTCTTGTTTATAGAAGTTTGGGATTGATGAAAAAGCTTCTTGTTTAACTGTCTTTTTACTCACGGGCTTGGTGGGAAAAGCTCTACTTGTCTTAAAACTGAGCCATTTGAAGCCGGGCAGTTCTAAGTTTGATTTCATATTTGTCTCCAAAGTGTGTTTAACACAGTTAGATTGAGATGAGAGACACCATAGAGGTATCTTTGGATGGAGGGAGAGGGCAATATTGGACAGTTTTGCTGTCCTGATTGACAATCAATAAACCCTACTGCAAGATGTCCGTGTGTTAGAATTGGATTTTAGAATTAGAATTAGGTTTATTGCCACGTGTACTCAAGCAGAGAAGTACAGGAGTATAGAGAAAAGTTTACAATATTGTCCCTCGCGGCTTCTTATACAATTATTTTGGAATTCACGGAGGAACAGATATTGGATTCTGTACTGAAAACAACAAATGCTGGAGATCACAATGGGTCAGGCAACATTCATGGAGACAGAGCAAGCTAACGTTTCAAGTCTAGATGACTCTTCAACAGAGCTGAAGAGTGGAGGGGACAGCATTTATGCAATCGTTTGGGGACAGGGTGTAGGAAATGCAGGGTACTGGTGAAGAAAATTGTTGATAGTACAGATTAAATGAGAATATGAGAATGGCAGAAGAATGGTGTGTCTCCTGCCAGACTTGAAAGGACAGTAAGTGGGAAGCGGGGAGAGGAGGACATGATAACAACCTAAAATAAAGGGAAGAAATTTTTATAACGTAAAGGTGTTGAACTCAATATGAAGTTTATTAGGCTGTAAAGTTCCTTGTCTGAAGATGAGATGTTGTTCCTCCAGTTTACGCTATGATTCACTAGAACACTGCAGCATGCCAAGGACAGACATGTGGGCATGCGAACATTTTAACGGCATGTTAAAATGACCGGCTGTAGGAAGGTCGGGGTGTTCTGCAAAGTCTGTGTTCAGATTCTTCAATGTAGGTTAGGCCATATTGGGTGCAGCGAATACAATACGTGGAAAGACTGTTTAGACCCTTGGATGGTGAGCAGGAAAGAGGTGAAGGGCAGGTGTCGCACCTTCTGCAGTTACATGGGAAGGTACCATGAGATGGGAGGGGGGATGGTCTTGGTGGTCGAGGAATGCAGTAGTGTGTTCCGGAGGGAATGATCCCTGCAAAATGCAGATGGGAGAGTGAGGGGAAAATGTGTTTGGTGGTGTTCTGCTGGTGTTGTCTGAAATGACAGAGAATGATCCTTTAAAATGTGGAGACTGGTGGGTGATAAGTGAGAACAAGGGGGACCCGATCACATTGTTGTGAGTGACAGGAAACGGCAAGGATAGAAGCACAGGTGATCAGATGTGGTTGAGGGGCCTGTCAACCTTCGTGGATGGGAAACCACGGCTATGGAAGAAGCAAACCATGTCAGCAGCGCTGATTTGGAAGGTGGCATCGTCTGGACAGATATGACGTTGGCAAAGGAACTGGGAGAATGGGATGGAATCCTTGTAGGATGTGGGTTGGGGAGAGCTATAGTGAAGGTAGCTATGGGAGTCAGTAGCTTTGTAATGGATAGTAATGGACAGTTTATTCCCTGAAATGAAGACAGAATGTGGCGACAAGACACTTTTCATTGTATCTCCCTAGTTTTATGTGACGATAAAATCATTCATTCATCAATATTTTACAGGAAATCTATTTTCAGCTTCTTGGTTTCCTCTATTTCATTTCACACAAATATATGAATTAGGTGCAAGATGAGGCCATTGAGCCTGATCCACCATTCAACAAAATTTGATTATAAGGTCATACCCACATTTCCACTAACCACTGATAACCTTTCTCCCTTAACAAGAGTCTGTCTGCCTCTGCATTATAATATCCAAGGTCTCTGCTTCCACCATCTTTCAGAAGAGAGTTCCAAAGACTCACAATCTGCCAGGGGAAAACAAAATTCTCCTCATCTCTGTTTGAAATGGGCAACTCTTGGTTTTTAATCAGTGACCCCTAGTTCTAGATTTTCCCATAAAAGGAAACATCCAGTCTACATCTATGCTGTCAAGACTCCTCGGGATCTTACAAGTTTCAGTCAAGTCACATCATCGAGTCATAGAGTCATACAGCACGGAAACAAACCAGTCCACATCGACCATGTTCTCAACTAGTCCCACCTGCCTGCGCTTGGCCCATATCCCTCCAAGGAGAAAGTGAGGTCTGCAGATGCTGGAGATCAGAGTTGGAAATGTGTTGCTGGAAAAGCGCAGCAGGTCAGGCAGCATCCAGGGAACAGGAGAATCGACGTTTCGGGCATAAGAAGGGCTTATGCCCGAAACATCGATTCTCTTGTTCCCTGGATGCTGCCTGACCTGCTGCGCTTTTCCAGCAACACATTTCCAGCCCATATCCCTCCAAACCTTCCCTATTCATGTCTTTTAGATGTTGCAACTGTACCCACATCAACCACTCCCTCTGCAAGTTCATTCCACTCACAAACCACTCTCTGGGTTAAAAAAAATACCCCCATGTTTTTTTAAAATCTTTCTCCACTCAACTTAAAAACATGTCCCCTTGTTTTGAACTCCCCCACCCTAAAGAAAAGAGTTTTGTTATTCACCTTATTTATGCCCCTCATTATTTTATAAACATTTATAAGGTCACTGTTATAAAGGAGTAACGGGTTTGAATTCATGGGACTTTGGCACCAGTACTGGGGAAGAAGAGACGTTTTTCAAAGGGATGGTCTTCATCTGAACCGTGCTGGGACCAGAGGCATATTGCATCTCATAACTAGGCCCATAGACATGTCTTTAAACTAAATAGGGGATGGGGAGGATTCAGTTACAGGGGATATTAGAAAACCTCAAAGGAGGAGGTAAGAGTGCAGACTCAGAAGAGGTTATTAAAGTCTCCAGCACAGACACAAATAGGACAGAGTGTATGGAAAGGGTTAGCCATCAAACCTCAAGCACACTGGACAAACAAATGACATTGAGAAGAGGGATGGTTAATACTGAAGGTGTTATACCTGAATGCACACAGTATAACGAATAAGGTAAATGAGCTTGTGGCACAGATCAAAATTGGCAGGTATGACCTTGTGGGCATCACAGAGACGTGGCTGCTGAATATTCAAGGGTATACATCCTGTCAAAAAGACAGGTAGGTGGGCAGAGGGGATGGGGTTACCTTACATGGTAGAAATGAAATGAAATCAATAGTAAGAAACAAAGTAGGGTCAGATGGTGTAGAATCTGTGCGGGTGGAATTGAGGAACTGCAAAGGTGAAAAAAACCATACCTGGAGTTATGTACAGGCCTCCAAATAGTAGTCAGGAGCTGGGGCGCAAGATACACCAGGAGATAGATGTGTAGGAAAGGCAAAGTTTCAGTGATCATGGGAGATTTCAATAAGCAGGTGGACTGGGAAAATCAGGCTGATAGTGTTAAAAACTACACAACACCAGGTTATAGTCCAACTGGTTTAATTAGAAGTACTAGCTTTTGAAGTACTGCTACTTCATCAGGACAACCACTGGTGGACTATAACCTGGCATTGTGTGATTTTTAACTTTGTACATCCCAATCCAAAACTGGCATCTCCAAATCAGGTAGATAGTGGATTATAAGAAAAGGAATTTGTGGAATATCTACTAGATGGCTTTTGGAGCAGCTTGTGGTGGAGTCCACTAGGGAGCAGGCAATATTGTAGTGTTGTGCAAGGAGGCAGATTTGATAAGGGAGTTTAAGGTGAAGGAACGCTTCGGAGGCAGTGATCATAATATGATTGAATTTACTCTGCAATTTGAGAGGGAGAAGATAGAATCAGAGGTAACGGTATTACAGCTGAATAAAGGCAACTACAGAGGCATGAGGGAGGAGCTGGGCAGAATTAACTGGGAGAGGATCCTAGCAGGAAAGACAGTGGAATAGCAAAGGCAGGGGTTTCTGGGAGTAATTCAGGAGACACAGCAGAGATCCTGTGGAAAAAGAAGCATGAGACAGGGAGGATGAGACAACCATGGCTGACTAGGGAAGTCAGGGATAGCATAAAAGCAAAATATGCACCATATAATGTTGCAAAATGCAGTGAGGAACCAGAGATTTGGGAAGATTACAAAGACCAACAGAGGGCAACAAAAAACAAAATAAGGAGGGAGAAGATTAAATATGAGGGTAAGCTAGCCAGTAATATAAAGGAAGATTGTAAGAATTTCTTTAGATATATAAAGGGCAAAAAAAAGCATTTGGGCACTGGAAAATGACGTTGAGGAACTGAATAATTATTTCACATCAGTCTTCACTGTGGAAGACACAAGTAATATCCCAAAGATTCAAGAGAGTGAGGGGGCAGAGCTGAGGATGGTGGCCATCACCAAGGAGAAGGTGCTAGAAAAACTGATTGGCCTGAAGGTGGATAAATCACTTGGACCAGATGGACTATAACCCAGAGTTCTAATGGAGATAGCTGAAGAGATAGTGAAGGTGTTAGTGGTGATCTTTCAGGAATTCCTAGAATCAGGGAGGATCCCAGAGAGCTGAAAAATCGTGAATGTGACACCTCTGTTTAAAAAGGGAGTAAAGCAAAAGATGGAATATTACAGACCAATTAGCCTAACCTCAGTGTAGGATAAGATCCTAGAATCCATTGTGAAGGATGAGATTTCTGAATATTCAGAAGTGTATGGTAAAATAGGGTAAACACAGCATGGTTTCATCAAGGGGAGATCATGCATGACAAATCTGCTAGAATTCTTTGAGGAAGTAATGAGCAGGTTAGACCAAGAAGAGCCGATGGATGTTATCTACCTGGACTTCAAGTAGCCCTTTGACTATGGTGCCGCACAGAAGGCTGCTGAGTAAGATAAGGGCCCATGGTCTCAGAGGCATTTTGCTAGCATGGATAGAAGCTTGGCTGTCTGGCAGAAAGTAGAGAGTGGGAATAAAAGGGTCTTTCTCAGGATGGTAGCCAGTGACAAGTGATATTCCACAAGGGTCAGTGTTGGGACCACAACCTTTCACCTTATGCATTAACGATCTAGATGAAGGAACTGAGGGCATTCTGGCCAAGTTTGCCGATGATATAAAGATAGGTAGAGGGACAGGTAGTATTGAGGAGGCAGGGATGCTGCAGAGGATTTGGACAGGTTAGGAGATTGGGCAAAGAAATGGCAGATGGAGTACAACATGGGAAAACGTGAGAAGTCTGAAGTGCAAAGAGGAGAAAGTGAGGTCTGCAGATGCTGGAGATCAAAGTTGAAACTTTATTGCTGGAACAGCACAGCAGGTCAGGCAGCATCCAGGGAACAGGAGAAGGGCCTGTGCCCGAAACGTCGAATCTCCTGTTCCCTGGATGCTGCCTGACCTGCTGTGCTGTTCCAGCAATAAAGTTTGAAGTGCAAAGAGGCTTGGGAGTTCTAGCCCAGGATTCTCTCAAGATAAACCTGCAGGTTGAGTCAGAAGTTAGGAATGCAAATGCAATGATGACATTTATTTTAAGAAAATGTGAATATAAAAGCAGGGATGTACTTCTGCGGCTCTGTAAGGCTCTATTCAGATCACATTTGGAGTATTGTGTGTATGTTCGGGCCCCATATCTCAGGAAGGATGCACTGTCCCTGGAGCTGGTTCAGAGGAGGTTCACGAGAATGGTCCCAGGAATGAAAAGCTTAACAATATGAGGAACGTTTGAGGACTCTTGGTTTATACTTGATGGAGCTTAGAAGGATGAGGGAAGATCTAATTGAAACATACTGAATGGCCTTGACAGAGTAGATATCGGGTTGATGTTTCCATTGGTAGGAGAGACTAGGACCCAAGGGAAGTAAAGGGAAGGCCTTTTAGAACCGAGATAAGGAGAAACTTCTTCAGCCAGAGAGTGGGGAATCTATGGAATTAATTGCCACAGAAGGCTGTGGGGGTCAGGTCATTGAGTATATTTAAGATGGAGATAGATAGGTTCTTGAGTAATCAAGGGGATCAAGGGTTATGGGGAGAATGCAGGCGAATAGGGTTAAGAAGCTTATCAGCCATGATTAAATGGTGGAGCAGACTCGATGGGCTGAATGGCTTAATTTCTGCTCTTACGTCTTATGGACACCTGTCAACCTCCTACGCTGCAGTGAAAAAAGTCCCAGTCTGTCCAGTCTCTCCTTATAACTCAAACCCTCAATTTCCGGCAACATCCTGGTAAATCTCTTCTGAACCCTTTCCAGCTTAATAATATCCTTCCTATAACAGGGCGACCAGAACTGGACACAGCACTCCAGAAGGGGCCTCACCTACATCTTGTACAACCTCAACATGGCATCTTAACTTCAGTAATCAAAGATCTGAGAGATGAAGGTAAGCATGAGAAATGCCTTTTTAATCACAGTATCTATATTTAACACAAATTTCAGTGATTTATGTGCCTGAACCCTTAGATCTTTCTGTTCTGCAACACCACCCAAGGCCCTACTTTTAATTGTACAAGTTCTGCTCTTGTTTGTTTTACCAAAATGCAATACCTCATATTTATTCAAATTAAACTCCATCTGCCACTCTTCATAGTTATTCCTCTAAAGTCTATGAATACTAGCTGTGTGTGTATGTTTGTGATTGACTAAAATTATAGATTTCATGCATTAAGAAAAATATATTGTTCCTATTCATACATTCCCAAATTTCTCTGCTTTTCCTTATCTTGCTCATGCCGAGTATGATCTGTTGCTCATATTGATTTCACTGGCCTGTTTGAATGTTTATTTTCTTGCTTGCTTTAATGTACAGCAGCTGAAGGAACCTTTTCCTAAACGGAGGAACTGGAAGGTAAGAGGGGGAGGAGTGAACAGGGGGTAAATACAGCAGACTGTCATTAGTCAACCACTCAAGAATCCTGCTTGAAGTCAAGAAGAAAGTTGGACAAGTTAAAGAAAGAAGCAGGGTTTGCAAATGTATCCAAAATCCTATCCAATCAGGGAGGAGTGAATAACAGGTTGTGTCTTGTAATATGTGTCCTCAGGGTGTTTATAAAGTCCATGTACAATTATAACATTAAAATGATGGAAGTAGCAGGTGAAGGAATGGTTCATAAAATGTTTCTTTTAATGTTAAAGCTGTTGTTAATTCTGACTTAATGTTCTTGAACCACTCTAAAGCAACTGGACAACATTTTTAAATGATGTGAAGATGCCAGCTATATAGAAGCTTAGAAATTTGAACTCTGCTGCATTAAAATGTGATGAATGCAGTTATCAGCTACCATCTGTACATTAAAAGTTACTCAAGTTTAAAGTTACACAATGACTTTATAAACATCCGCCATATCTACATATAACAAGCCACACACTGTCGAAACTGTGAAATAGAACAGATTTGCATTTAGCACCTCCAGTGAAAGTTGTTAAGCATATTCCTTTCTTCCTGCCTTTGGTTCTTTTAATGCCTGGCCTGAGCACCAACTTTTACATTTACTTGTTCACAAAGAGTTGGTGCAAATTAACGAGGCCTCACTGGCAGCTAATGCTGTCAATCCATGGTCTTAATTTTGGAAGGTTTGCATGAATTGAGTATGTCTAGAGCAATATCTTCTGCTCCAGTAGGTGGCAAGCTTGTAGGAGGGAAGGGCACTTAATTAGATGGTGTGGTGATGTCTCCCAACTTCTGCCAATATCTTGCTTCAGCTAGAATTAAGGTTGGGTGGGTTGACTTTTCTGTTCAGCAGCATCAGAGATTCTTTAAACCAACAATGGAACATTTTAAGCCAATGACCTGTTACTGCTAGCACTAATCCAGCTGCAAATGGATCTGCTGTTATGTGGTACATGTGTGGGCAGCCTGGCACAGGTAGGTGAAGAACTTGCTCAAAAACAATCAGAGCCTGTTTGAGGGATGAGACATTGTTCAGGAGGTGTTTGTTGGGAGCCAACAACCCCCGCCCCCACCCACCACCTTTGTGTCCAACACTCTGTTTCCCCCTCAGCCAATTTGCATCCACAGGCCAACCAGTCAAGTCACTTGCCTTAGACTGCTCACATTCCTGGAATTCCAGAGCTGCATTTCCAGCAACTTCCACACCACTTCTGTGGCGCTGTTGAGCATGACAATGCTGTCCTCTGATTGGCTGTCTCTCTCTCATGCTCTACACAGAATGTCCACTCTGGGATTTCTGATTCCAGGGAAGGTCGACTGGTGGCCTTGCTACTGCCTAATTGGTGTATCATTGGAGGAGGAATTTTTTACTGTAGAGGGGTGTCAAGGCTGGGTCATCATCTATGTTCAAGGCTCTGATAAACAGATGTTTAACAAACAAAGAGAATTCAGAGTTAATACAGGAGGATGGAGTTGAAGATTGTCAGATCTCACTGAATAATGGAACAGGCTTGTTGGGCTGATTGGCATCCTTTAGCTCCTATGTCTTATGGTTCAATGGGCCTTCCCACAGGAGGCAATATGGAGCTTCCACCACTCTCCAGCCAGCAGCTGAGATCCCCAATAACTCAACAAGATTCTGTTTCTGGTGTCGGGAAGATAATGGGTTGAATCTTACCAGGAATAGGCAATTTCAGTGAATTTCACTGAGGGTTTCTCAAATCTTCCCCCATAATTCTCTGCAACCTGCCTAATTATCTCTGCACATGCCTCTCTTGCACCTCACTTTTCTTATCTTCCCTCCCACTGCTCCCAGGGTCTTCCAGGGACTCTCAGCAGCAGCACAGTGTCAAAGCTCAGCTATCCACAAGGTCAAGTGCCGCCAGTTAGGGGTTGCCCTTCATTGAGCGCAAAGTGGGAGGTCAACAACAAAGAAACACTTCTTAGGGAACACAGACGGTATGGCTGACACTTCATTGTAGAAGTGCACATTCATAAATGTATTGCTACTTAAGAAACAAACTCCACAAGCTGCCTGTCCTTAACATTATGCCATCTCAATGTCTAAGGATGCAGTACCCTTCCCCTAATGTAGGCTAACATCTTCTCATTAGTCAATGTAGGGACATCATGTATTTTGTATATTCAAATGGTTAAAAACTTTCACTTTAATTAAGCAACAGCAGAAGTGAAGAAAATAAACAAAGAAGACATAAGCTTAATTCATCTCTGCTAATAGAGAGGACTGTTTCCTTTCAAGATGCAACACGTTTGCAGTCAATGAGTGATCATTTCACCCAAGGCACATCGACTGGAACCAGGTGTCCATAACGTCCAATCTGGCTTGTTACCTCCAATGCTTCAGGGCTCTATCAGGCTGATGTTGATGTCCCTCCTGCTCAATGTCACCCCTTCTTCCTCAGAAGATGTTACCGCTCTCCCAACTCTTCAGTGTCCATTGCTTTGCTCTTCCAGAGCAAGGAGTTGACCTTGACTGAATGTTGCAGACTGGAACATTCCATAGTCCAGGACTATGTGCTGTACGAAAGCCTGGGGCAGCTGCAGTCAAGGCACAGTGGGGATAGATCACCATCTCAGCTCTCCCTGCCAAAGTTAAACGGGGGGTCCATTCAGTTATCAGACCCACCTAGTACCTCAAATGCATGTAAATGTAGTCTTGTATATGTAAGAGATGCCTTTGGTTTGTTGGATAGAGTCAAACTCCAATGCTTTTGGCTCCTTAATATGCTTCTGTACAGAACCAAACTGCGTTTGTGACTATAGATATTTTTTATGAATAAAGTGTATTTTTGAAACAAAAAAAAGTTCCCCTCTTTATATCAGTGGGGCAGAACAAGCTGGGATCACTCAGACTGGACTGTACTACAAAGTTAACACCAGCCCCACCCTGAATCCCCAGAGTAATCCAAGCATTGGAACCCATCTTCAAGAGGTCTATCATCTGCTCTGTAATAGTTCTGATCAAAGTCAGCTTGGCCTCAGTCAGCGATTTGTGTAATACAGCCATCTCCCATGTTTGCAGGGAGTAAACATTGTCTCCCACCTTCAAGGCATCTGAGTTTTAATAGTTGAGCTTTCCTGTCCAAACACTGGGGCATGGAGGATTACTGTCCATGAGATTGATACAGCACACTGGAGTACAGTAACATGCCCACACCCTGACTAACCACAACAAGCTGCCTGCCTTGTGTTTCTGCTGAAAGGCAAGGCAAGGCAGGAGTGCTCTGAACTTTTATGTTCTAGCTAATGGGACAAAACACTGAAAGGTAAGGCAAGGCAGAGATGCGCTGAGCATCTAAGTAGGGCACAAAGTGAGTGAGTGCAAAGAGAAAAATTTTTTTTCATTCATTCCTGGGATGAGGTCATCGCGACTGGGCCAGCACTTATTGCCCATCCCTAATTGCCCAGAGGACAGTCAAACGTCAACCACATTGCTGTGTGTCTGGAGTTACAAGTAGCCAGCTCAGATAAGGATGGCAGTTTCCTTCCCTAAGGGATATTAGTGAACCAGACGATGTTTTCAACAATCAATGATGCGCATCCTTAGACTCTTAATTTCAGGTTTGGATTTAAGTGAGTAGTAATGAGATCAAATCCCTGCGGTGGCAGCCAGTCCCTGCACACAGTGTGCAGCAGCATTACAATGAAAGGAGCTGGTGTGTTTCGAAGTGCAGCACTAAATTGGAGAACTGGATGGTAAGTGGATGGGAAAAGTGCCATGAGGATGTAGTGAGGCTAGCATGTGTGGGATGCAGCAACTGCAGACAGGTGTGCAGGGGGTTGCTGCCCATGGACCATACCCTGAGATGTTAGTGACTCTTGGCCGAGGTCAATGAGCAGAGGAGCAAGCAACGAAGGGGACTCACTAGCCTACCACTCTGTCTGTCATTGTCAGGAATTATCACCATCTAATTTCGATTCGGGAGAATGGGAAACTGTACATCATTGAAAAGGGATTTGTACAATAATGGCTCATAAACATGCCTCTCACTGCTGACTCGTAAGATTCTCAGCTCACTATTCAGAAGTTGGTTGGAGAATCGAAATTATTCCTATAGACGTAAAGGTTTTCATTTTGACTGGCCGCACCATATTTACCCAACTAACTGGTCAATGTCCACAACATTGAGGGGCCGGGAAGATTCCAATGTAGGAGTCTGCATTCTCTCAGTTTCCACCATTTCTTCCTGTCTCTCAGTGGATTGTCTTCCTGCTCAGGGTTTCATTGCTGAAGGCTATAAGTATTATCTATATTGTAATCCAAGTAAACCGTGCAGACCTAAGCTTTATGATGCAATGTGAGGTGATGCATTTTGGAAGATGCAATTTCAGAGCGGACTATACAGTAAAGGAAAAGTCCTGGGGAAAATTGATCTACAGAGAGATCTGGGGGTTTTCAGATCCATTGTTCCCTGAAGATTGCAATGCAGGTCAGTAGAGTGGTCAAGAAGGCATATAGCATGCTTTCCTTCATCGGACAGGGTATAGAGTACAAGAGTTGGCAGGTCATGTTACAGTTGAATTAGACTTTTGTTCGGCCACATTTGGAACACTGCTTGCAGTTCCAAAAGGGTGTGGATGCTTTGGAGAGGGTGCAGAGGAGGTTCATAAGGATGTTGCCTGCTATGAAATGTGCTAGCTTTGATGAGAAGTGGAGTAGATTAGGATTATCTTCATTGGACAGAAGGCGGTTGAGGTAGGACCTGATTGAGGCCCACAAAATCATGCGAGGTATAGTTATGGTGGAGAGCAAAAAACCTTTTCCCAGAGTGGAGGACTCAATTACTAGGGGTCATGAGTTCAAAGTAAGAGGGGAAACGTTTACGGGAGATATATGTGGAAAGTTCTTTATGCAGAGGATGGGAGGGGCCTGGAACGTGTTGCCAGCGGAGGTGGTAGGGGCGGGAACGATAGCGTCATTGAAGATGTATCGAGACAGATACATGAATAGGCAGGGAGCAAAAGGATACAGATCCTTAGAAAATAGACAGCAGATTTAGATAGAGGATCTGGATCGTTGCAGGCGTGGAGGGCCATAGGGCCTGTTCCTGTGCTGTAATGCTCTTTGTTCTTTATATTTGTGTGCCCACATACATGATTGTATCGAATATCAGGAATTTAGGAAGTGAGGAGCTAAGCAATTTAGAAGGCTTCAATAAGGCATTAGATTTAGAATTAATATTAGCTTTATTGTCACGTGGTCAAATTACAAAAAAAAAGGAGTACAGTGAAAAATGCACAATGTCGCCAACACACAGCACCATCTTAGGTACAAAGTACCCAGGTACAAATCCTAGGTACAAAAATTAGCGAATATTAAGAAAAAATGTTACACACCATTACAGATTTACATAATATAAATTAGGAAAATAAGAAATAAAACTGAAGAGACAGACATTATAATGTGCAGGTGCACACAACTTTGCTGTGAAGAAATATTGTACTGGTGAAACCTATTTTAAAATGAGCAGTATTGTTTTTCAGAGAATATGAAGTCCATTGCATTTTGATTTTTAAAACAGATGAGAGAAAGTAACAATAATTTAGTTAATTGACTTTAAACAGTCACTTTTGCCTTTCATCACCTCTCCTCCAAGTATTTCATTTCTGAAGCAGCTGTTCTCGGGACATGTCAAAGTATTTCACAAGCTGTGCAGTATTTCTGAAATAGAGTCACTGTTGTAATGTAGCCAGTTGGCACAGAGCAAGCTCCTACAAATGGCAATGAGACATTAAATGCTAAATAATAAAGCTGTTGATTGAGGAATAAATATTGGCCAGGATGCTGAGAGAATCAATGTTCTTCAAGTTGTGACATTGGGTCTTTTGTGTCCACCTAAGAGGATAGAGAAGAGCTCAGCTTAAAATCTCACCCAAAAGATGGCATCCCTGACAGTGCAGCAATCCACCTGAACCAGCATGGCTTCAGAAGGAAAAGAAATTGCTGGAAAACCTCAGCAGGTAACTGTGGAGAGAAATCAGAGTTAACGTTTTAGATCCAGTGACCTTTCCTCAGAACTGATAGTCACTTGATATGTAACACTCTCTCTGATTTCACTCCACGGTTACTGCCAGACCTGCTGAGCTTTTCCAGCAATTTCTGTTTTTATGTCTGATATACAGCACCCCCAGTTCTTTTGTTTTTTACGGCTTCAGAATCGTTTGTTATACTCCTGTAATGCTGCGTCTGGTTCCATATAATTGAAACTTAGTGAAGGCTCAGTAATCTCTCTTACCTGGTCTAATCTATGCCACCCCTAGTGACCCTACCTCTGAACCAGAAAGTCCTGCTTCAGGTCCCACCTGTTCCACAGGTATGCCTGAACAGATTGGTTAAAAATACCTATAACATTGGCAACTTGCTTGTTGAAGTACGTCAATGATAGTACAGTTTGTGTATTTGTCATTTTTAAATGATTTATCAAATCACGATGATAACTTAATGAAGAGAAGATTTTTGCAAAATGGAAACTCCTTAAGATTTGAACATTGATCTGGGGATTTGTTGACTCTGGGTGGGCTTTGGTATTAAAGGGAAGCTGGGAAGGACATGATGGAGTCCATAATGAACCTGGCAAGGCTGCTGATGTGCACGTCTGTCTGATCTTACCTGCAAATGGATAGCCTGTTTGGTGGGCACTTGGAAGTGAGCACCAAACCTAGGCATGATATTGGGAGTGTTGGGGTGGGTAATCGGGAAGAGGAGTGATGGAGGTTTCCTCTCTGGAGAAAGTGCTGCTGATGAAGATTGGGCTGGAAAGGTATGATGGAGATTGGCGCCTTGGTGCTCGATACAAGAAAACTCTGCTGTGATTTGGGCTTGGAAGGAGAGAGGCGAAAAGTCTCTGGGTAGTAATCATGAGAAGAATTGGTATTGATCACATAGTCCCTTGAACCTAATTCACTGCTCAAAATGATGGCTGGTTTTTCATTTCAGCTTTCCTGCTCTATCTGTGGATTCAACTTGTGTCTAAAATCTCAGAGTGGAAAATTCTCATTGCAGCGTTCAATGTTTTAATGAGTCTGTGATTGATCAGTGAACAGACCAACACCATCAATGTTCAATCTGCTTGATTGCTTAAGTCTGCAGATGGAGCTGGAGAACTTGAGTAACTGACATAAAATAGACGGTTCCAAAAGCCTTCTTGATCAAGTGGGCCAATGGGCCGAGGAGTGGCAGTTGGAGTTTAATTTAAATAAATGTGAGGTGCTGCATTTTGGAAAGGCAAACCAGGGTAAGACTTATACACTTAATGGTAAGGTCCTGGGGAGACCTCAGAGTGTATGTTCAAAGTTACTTGAAAGTGGAACCACAGATTGATGGGATAGTGAAGATCATTTTTATTATGCTTGCCTTTATTGGTCAGTGCATTGAATATAGGAGTTTGGAGGCCGTATTGTAGTTGTACAGGAGATTGGTTGGGCCAATTTTGGAATATTGTGTTCAGTTCTGGTCTCTCTGATATAGGAAGCACGTTGTGAAACTTGAAAGTGTTCAGAAAAGATTTACAAGGATGTTGCCAGGGTTGGAGGATTTGAGCTATAGGGAGAGGCTGAATAGGCTGGGGCTGTTTTTCTTGATGTGTCGGAGGCTGAAGGGTGACCTTATAGAGGTTTATAAAATCATGAGGAGCATGGAAAAGGCAAGTAGACAAGGTCTTTTCCCTGGGATGGGATAGTCCAAAACTAGAGGGCATAGGTCTAAGGTCAGAGGGAAACGATTTAAAAAGGACCTAAGGGGCAACTTTTTCATGCAGAGGGTGGTGTGTGCATGGAATGAGCTGCCAGAGGAAGTGGTGGAGGCTGGTACAATTACAACAATTAAAAGGCATCTGGATGTTTATATGAATAGGAAGGGTTTAGAGGGATATGGGCCAAATGCTGGCAAATGGGATGAGATATATCTGGGATGTCTGGTCAGCATGGATGAGTTGGACTGAATGGTTTGTTTCTGTGCTGTACACCTCTATGACTCTACGACTACCAGGGTCCTGGCTGAGAATGTGTAGAGCTGTTGTGTAAATGCTGAGTTATTTTCAAGTATTGTAAATAACTGTTTTGTAGATTTAGAATTGATATAATCTTGCATTGCTTTGAAATAAGTCTGACATGTAAGATTAAGACAAACCATGATTAGTTAACACAGGTCAACTAATCATCCACAGCTTTCTAGAGTAGAGAATTCCAAAGCCTCGGAGCTTTCTACATGAAGATATTTCTTGTCATCCTAATCTGAATGTTTGACCTCTTATCCTGAAATTATAATCCCTGGATCTCCAGCCAGATGGAACAACCTTTCAGCACTTAATCAGTCTTTGATTATGACACATTGCAATGAGATTACCTCTCACTTTTCTAAATTTAAGAGAATGCAGTTCTGTCCTGCTTCATCTGTCCTCCTAGTGTAGCCTTCTCATCCCAAGAGTTGGGTCAACCTTTATTGCAATACCGTGTTATTCACCCTCCTTCTATATAATTGCAGCAAGATTTCCTTCCCTTGATATTGCAATCCCTTTGCAATAAAGTTCATTTGGATTGCTAATTGCTTACTGTTACCGTGTACTCCCTTTGAGTCATTCATACACATGGATGCCTGAAATAACTGCCCAGAGGCCGGTATCCTGTCACCAAGTCATCCTCTATTTACATGTGGTTTGTACATGGGCTCTGACCAGCCAGTGGATAAACTGAGGAGACTCTCTGAATCCCCAGTTTATTATTTATCAGCCAGAGCTCCCTGATTGACCCAGGTTAACATCCACAGTCAAGGATCTCATAGTCAATGAGATCCACCTGGCTCTGGTTCCAACCACTGCAATGCCCCCAAACCCTCTGCTCACTTGCATTTATGGTTATGCCTCTTTTGAAGAATATTCTGCTTTTCCATGTGCTTGCTATCGGAGATGGGGCAGCCAAAGACTCCCTTGTGGAGCGGAGGACTACTGCTCCTGTTGGGCATTCAAGGTGTCTTAAAAGAGTGATGCCTTTTGTTGGCAGCTACTGAGCAATTGCTAGCTGACGCCTTCCTCTCACTGGGGTAAAAACAATGACTGCAGATGCTGGAAACCAGATTCTGGATCAGTGGTGCTGGAAGAGCACAGCAGTTCAGGCAGCATCCGACGAGCAGCAAAATCGACGTTTTGGGCAAAAGCCCTTCATCAGGAATAAAGGCAGAGAGCCTGAAGCGTGGAAAGATAATCTAGAGAAGGGTGGGGGTGGGGAGAAAGTAGCATAGAGTACAATAGGTGAGTGGGGGAGGAGATGAAGGTGATAGGTCAGGGAGGAGAGGGTGGAGTGGATAGGTGGAAAAGGAGCTAGGCAGGTTGGACAAGTCCGGACAAGTCAAGGGGACAGTGCGGCACTGGAAGTTTGAAACTAGGAAGAGGTGGGGGAAGGGGAAATGAGGAAGCTGTTGAAGTCCACATTGATGCCCTGGGGTTGAAGTGTTCCGAGGCGGAAGATGAGATGTTCTTCCTCCAGGCGTCTGGTGGTGAGGGAGTGGCGGTGAATGAGGCCCAGGACCTCCATGTCCTCGGCAGAGTGGGAGGGGGAGTTAAAATGTTGGGCCACGGGGCGGTTTGGTTGATTGGTGCGGGTGTCTCAGAGATGTTCCCTAAAGCGCTCTGCTAGGAGGTGCCCAGTCTCCCCAATGTAGAGGAGACCGCATCGGGAGCAACGGATACAATAAATGATATTAGTGGATGTGCAGGTAAAACTTTGATGGATGTGGAAGGCTCCTTTAGGGCCTTGGATAGAGGTGAGGGAGGAGGTGTGGGCACAGGTTCTACAGTTCCTGCGGTGGCAGGAGAAAGTGCCAGGATGGGAGGGTGGGACGTAGGGGGGCGTGGACCTGACCAGGTAGTCATGGAGGCCTTCCTCTCACTCCCAGTTAAAGTTAAGCTGTGGCACCAGTGATGTCATCAAGACGCGACATTGGAATGTTAATAAGGCCCCCGCCTGTCTTTATAAGAGGCTAATTAATGGCCTGATTTAAAGGAGTTGGAATGGTGTAAGGTTGGTTGTAGTGCAATCAACCTTCTCCCCCCACCTAATATCTTTCGTTCTTGATGAGTTGGGGGAGATTGAGTTAAAATCGAGATTCTCTGGCGACTTTTTTTATATGTATAAAGTAATGTGCTGAAAGCAATTCTATTCGAGTTATTATTGAGTATGGTTTACATAACTGTAAAGGATTGAGAAACAGAGGCTGGGGGATAGATTTTGTTAATATCTGCTGTTTAAAAATAAATGCGAGTCCCTTGTGATCTTATGAGCTCAGCAGAGAAACAGATGTAAAGTCAGTTCACAGCACACTTGCGAATTGGAAATTGCTTTAGAGTGTCTCAATATTTTCGGCAAATAGGGCCCAGAGTAAGGAGCTCTACAAATCAAACCAAGGCTGCTAGGCTGTTCAAATCTAATTGCAGGTTTGCGCTGGTGAAAGGGGCTGAGCAGCAGTTTATCAAGACAGCAAGAACTTGGAATTATCAAAACGAAAAGCAGTTGTTGCTAAGTGGTTGACGAATTGTTTACAAGGTTTACTGGATGGTGCCAAGGGTGAGGCAGCAAACATTTGGGCTTCATGCAATGGGTCTCACTGCTGTAACCCAGCAAGCTCCATGAAACCACAACATCGTTTAACACTTGGCAGTCCACAACTACGCCCTTTTGGAAAATACTGCATTTTTCTCTAATTAATTTCTACAGACACAGCATCTCTTTCTCTTTGCCTGAATTTCCTTCTCCTTTTCCTGGAAGTGCTGGCTCAGGGATTCTGGAAGTTCTTATGGTACTTATCCAAATGTGAACCCTAGTCTTTATGAAGTCAGCAAAGGGGCAATATAGCTGAGCATTTCATCCAGAAGGCATAAGAACAATCCTGCTCTATTCCATGTAATGGACCCATTTGTTCAAAGAAATGTAGAGAGTTCAGGTGGCTCTGTTAGGAGCCACACTGAAGCAGAGGTTTGTGAGTTCAAGTCTCCACCCAGAGACCTGGCTACAAGAATCCCTGCTAGCGCTACATAACCGAGGTTGTGCTGCACTGTAGGCGGTGCTGTTTTTCAGATGAGCACTTAAACTGAGGCCTTGCTTGTGCACTCAGATAGGTGTAAATAATCGGATGACACTGTGTTATGAAGAGCACAGAACCTATTTCCAATGCCTTCCATATATTTATCCCTCAAACATCAAAATATAATTTATTTGGTTATTATTATCCCATTTTATTGGACCAATTGCATTTCCTACTTGCAACAGTGGCGATTATGAAATTACTTCATTGAATATACTGCACTTTGGAATGTCTTGAGATTATGAAAAGTTTTATGTAAGTGCACATTATCTTTCATACAACACTTATCATTTTATTTCAGATATTGTACTCTAAAACAGTGTTGGCAGCCATGGATTGGTCTGTGTATTTTATCTGGCAAAGTACTACCATAGTTTGCTACTGCCTCCTACAGGAAGGCTGATCGGGAGCATTTGCTGCTCTCACCTCCTGCCAACACTATCAGAAGGAGTATCCAGTCTGAGAATCAACCTGTCCACCCACATCGTGAAGGTGGCCATCAAGTCGTTAGGTGGAGCTTGAACATAGAGCTTCTGGCCCAGAAGTATGGACACTGCCACTGTGCCATCTGACCTTCAGCAGCCAATACACCACCAAAATAAATTGACCAGTTGTTTCACTGCTGTGGGTCCTCCTTGTTCAAAGGTTACCTGCTATGTTTGCCACATTAGCAATCTTTAGAATTCCTGCAGTGCCATTTCGCTTATGAAATCTGCACAAACCCCTCTGAAGAGCATCTCACCCCATCCTCACAACCCTGCATTTATTGTGCATACTCCACCTGGACACTACGGGATAATTTACCATGGTCAAGCTGCACATCTTTGAGCTGTAGGAGGAGACCAGAACACATGCAGGAAACTCAAGCAGACACGGGGAGAATGTGCAAACTCCAGATAGACAGACAGTCAACCGAGGCTGGAATCAAACCTAGATCCCTGATGTTGTGAGGCAGCAGTACTAACCACTCAGTCACCATGCCTCAATAATGACACACGAAAACCAATGCACTGTCTGTGGCTTGTAGAGATGCGAAAAATGCTGTCTGGATGCATGTTCTTCCCTGCCATTCACAATCTGCGTTGGGATTCCTGTGGTCATTGATTGTCCCTGTACTACTCCCGAAGCTAGGATCAAATGATTCACCAAAGAGCAAAGATTAATACTGGGATTTCCCGTGGTCGTATGCAACTGTACTGTTTTGAGCATGGTATTTACATATGTGTCATTGAGGGAGCCAGAATTACAATGTCTGACATGTCAATCTCCTTGCACCAGCTCATAGTATGAAGATTGCTTGGTGTTTCAGAATCAAATGGGGAGTGTCAGGAGCACACAGAAGTCAAAAAATGTGATGAATAACAAGAGTAATGCAATAATATACATGGCTCAGGAATGTCGAACAGCAGGAAGATATTAGGGTATATAAGGGAGACTGTGGAGCTGTGAGATGTCAGAAGGCAATGGCGAGAAGGAGTTTGTGTCTATTATTATGAGGAAAGAATGTCTTATGTAGTGGGACATCTTGAGTTGCTTGAGGAGTTCGTCCAAAATGAGACAAGTATTAGTTGTTTTTTTTATAAATCTCACCTTTTTAATTGGAGTCATAGAGATGTACAGCACAGAAACAGACTCTTTGATCCAACTCATCCTTGTCGACCATATATCCCAACCCAATCTAGTCCCACCTGCCAGCACCCGGCCCATATCCCTCCAAACCCTTCCTATTCATATACCCATCCAAATAGCTTTTAAATGTTGCAATTGTACCAGCCTCCACCACTTCCTCTGGCAGCTCATTCCATACACGTACCGCACTTTGCATGAATAAGTTGCCCCATAGGTCTCTTTTATATCTTTCCCCTCTTACCCTAAACCTATGCCCTCGAGTTCTAGACTCCCCCACCCCAGGGAAAAGACTTTGCCTATTTATCCTATCCATGCCCCTCATGATTTTATAAACTTTAATAAGGTCAACCCTCAGCCTCTGACGCTCCAGGAAAAACAGCTCTACCCTATTCAACCTCTCCCTATAGCTCAAATCCTCCAACCCTGGCAACATCCTTGTTAATCTTTTCTGCAACATTTCAAGTTTCACAACGTCCTTCTGATAGGAAGAAGGCCAGAATTGCTTGCAATATTCCAACAGTGGCCTAACCAATGTCCTGTACAGCTGCAACATGACCTCCCAACTCCTGTACTCATTACTCTGACCAATAAAGGAAAGTGTACCAAATGCTGCCTTTACTATCTTATCTATCTGCGACTCCACTTTCAAGGACCTATGAACCTGCACTCCAAGGTCTCTTTGTTCAGCAGCACCCCTGAGGACCTTACCATTAAGTGTATAAGTCCTGCTAAGATTTGCTTTCCCAAAATGCAGCACCTCACATTTATCTAAATTAAACTCCATCTGCTCAACCCATTGGCCCACCTGATCAAGATTCCCTTGTAATCTGAGGTAACCTTCTTTGCAATCCACTAAACCTCCAATTTTGGTGTCATCTGTATACTTACTAACTATACCTCTTATACTCACACGCAAATAATTTATGTAAATGACAAAAAGTAGTGGACCCAGCACTGACCCTTGTGGCACTTCACTGGTCACAGGCCTCCAGTCTGAAAAACAACCCTCCACCACCACCCTCTATCTTCTACCTTTGAGCCAGTTCTGTATCCAAATGGCTCATTCTCTCTGTTTTCCATGAGATCTAACCTTGCTAATCAGTCTCCCATGGGGAACCTTGTCGAACGCCTTACTGAAGTCCATATAGATCATGTCCACTGTTCTGCCCTCATCAATCCTCTTTGTTACTTCTTCCAAAAACTCAATCAAGTTTGTGAGACATGACTTCCTATGCACAAAGTAATGTTGACAATCCCTAATCAGTCCTTGCCTTTCCAAATACATGTACATCCTGTCCCTCAGGATTCCCTTCAACAACTTGTCCACAACCGACATCAGGCTCACTAGTCTATAGTTCCCTGGCTTGTCCTTACCACCCTTCTTAAACAGTGGCACCACATCAGCCAACCTCCAGTCTTCCAGCACCGAACCTGTGACTATCAATGATATAAATATCTCAGCAAAGGGCCCAACAATCACTTCTCTAGCTTCCCACGGGTTCTAGGGTACACCTGATCAGTTATGATGCATAAATTCTATATGTAATCAAATACTGAAAACTGTGCTGTGTTAAAGCCTGATAATCAAACAAGACATTCAATATAACTTCTGCTGTGTTTTCTGAATGTGCAAAGCTCTGCTAATGAGAGTAAAGATGATAAATTATTCCTCCTCTCCATTTTAATCCTTTGTGGTAGAGCTAAGTGTAAACATTAAAGCAACATTAATATTGTAGACTTTGAATTCCTCGGACGATGAAGATGTTTTCATTGTTTGGGGAAGCGGGAGATGAAAACATGGAACTGCCTTGTTTTTATAATAACTATAGCCGCAATCATTTGAAAAGCATGAAATTTAAATTAATCGCACAACTGATTATTAAAATGCAGGGAAGCTCCATTATCTACTTCTGATTATCTCTCATTAACCATTAGAATTTGCATGGGACAACCATCTTGGCAGAGATTCTGTTCTGTTGTAGTGTCTGCTAATACCAATCACCTCCAGTCTCTCATAAATCAATCTTATGACCCAAACAGAATGATGTTACAATTCATTTCTGTTGCAAAGTCTTTCTATTGTGCAAGGAAAACGGAACTATCTGATCATTTGAAATAAGGATTACAAAAATACTCAAAAATGGGAATCTAGGACTAAGGGCTCAGAAGAACAATAGAAATTCTTGCATATTGTAACTTAGAATAGAATAGAATCCCTACAGTGTGGAAACAGGCCATTAGCCCAACAAGTCTACACCGACCCTCCAAAGAGTAACTCACGCAGCCTCAATCCTCTACTTCTGTATGTTTACCCCCCACACATCACTGAACACTACGGGCAATTTAGCATGGCCAATTCACTTAAACTGCACATCTTTGGATCGTGGGAGGAAACCGGAGCACCTGGAGGAAACACACGCAGACACGGGGAGAATGTGCAAATTCCAAACAGACAGTCACCTGAGACTGGAATCAAACCCAGGTCCCTGGTGCTGTGAGGTAGCAGTGCTAACCACTGAACGACCGTGCTGCCCAAGATGCTCCAAAGGGGTTTACAGTTAAGGTGACCAACTCTGGTTGGATGGATTCCTGGAGGTTTCATCCCGTGATGTGCCACATCTCCACCAGAGATCTTCATTACATCCATCCTTGCCTTCCATCAGACAATTCAGAATGATCAGGGGCAATTTAGAGTGCAGATTCTTCTTTATAACTGGATGATTCCCAACTTCCATCTAACAGCCATGTTTCCATATTATTAGTTATAACTGTAAGCGAAAATGTTAAAATGGACTGTGGCGGTTCAAGGAAGCAGCTCATCACCTTCCTCTCCAGGACAACTGGGGATGGGCAATAAAGTGACACCCACATCCCATGAATGAATTAAAAAAAAACTGTAAAATTTTAAAAACCAAACAAAATTAGAACAGAACTACACAGCACAGGAACGGGTCCTTCAGTTCACGATGTTGTGTCGAACATGATGCCAAATTAAACTAATCCCTTCTGCCTGCCCTTGGTCCATGTCCCTCCATTCCTTGCTTATTCATGTGCCTATCTAAAAGTTCCTTAAACATCTTAATAATATCCGCCTCCACCACCACTCCTTGCAGCCCGTTCAGACTCCTACTACTCTCTGTGTAAAACATTTGCCCCTCACATCTCCTTTGAACTTTCCCCCTCTCATCTTAAATGCATGCCCCCTAGTATTAGAAATTTTAACTCTGGGATTCTGACTGTCAATCCTATCTATGCAATTTATAATTTCATAGACTTCTATCAAGTTTCCCCTCAGCCTCTGCTGCTCCAGAGAAAACAATCCGAGTTTTTCTAGGATCTCCTAATCGCTCATAGCCTTAAACCAGGCAGCATCCTGGTAAACCTCTTCTGCACTGTCTCCAAAGCATCCACATCCTTCCTGTAACGTGGTGACCAGAATTCAATGCAATATTTTAGAGTCATAGAGTCATAGAGATGTACAGCATGGAAACAGACACTTAGATCCAACCCGTCCAGGCTGACCATATATCCCAACCCAATCTAGTTCCACCTGTCAGCACTCGGCCCATATCACTCCAAACCCTTCCTATTCATATACCCATCCAAATGCCTCTTAAATGTTCCAACTGTACCAGCCTCCACCACATCCTCTGGCAGCTCATTCCATATCCCTACCACCCTCTGCATGAAAAAGTTGCCCCATAGGTCTCTTTTATATCTTTCCCCTCTCACCCTAAACCTGTGCCCTCTAGTTCTGGACTCCCTGACCCCAGGGAAAATGCTTTGTCTATTTATCCAATCCATGCCCCTCATAATTTTGTAAACCTCTATAAGGTCACCCGTCAGCCTCTGACGCTCCAGGGAAAATAGCCCCGGCCTGTTCAGCCTCTCCCTATAGCTCAAATCCTCCAACCCTGGCAACATCCTTGTAAATCTTTTCTGAATCCTTTCAAATTTCACAACATCTTTTCGATAGGAAGGAGACCAGAATTGCTCGCAATATTCCAACAGTGGCCTAACCAATTTCCTGTACAGCCGCAACACAACCTCCCAACTCCTGTACTCAATACTCTTGACCAATAAAGGAAAGCATACCAAATGCCTTATTCACTATCCTATCTACCTGTGATTCCACTTTCAAGGAGCTATGAACCTGCACTCCAAGGTCTCTTTGTTCAGCAACACTCCCTAGGACCTTACCATTAAGTGTATAAGTCCTGCTAAGGTTTGCTTTCCCAAAATGCAGCACCTCCCATTTATCTGAATTAAACCCCATCTGCCACTGCTCAGCCCATTGGCCCATCTGGTCCAGATCCTGTTGTAATCTGAGGTAACCCTCTTCGCTGTCTACTACACCTCCAATTTTGGTGTCATCTGCAAACTTACTAAGTATACCTCTTATGCTCGCATCCAAATCATTCATGTAAATGACAAAAGGTAGAGGGCCCAGCACCGATCCTTGTGGCACTCCATTGGTCACAGGCTTCCAGTCTGAAAACCAACCCTCCACCACCACCCTCTGTCTTCTACCTTTGAGCCAGCTCTGTATCCAAATGGCTAGTTCTCCCTTTATTCCAGGAGGTCTTAACCTTGCTAACCAGTCTCCCATGGGGAGCCTTGTCGAACGCCTTACTGAAGTCCATATAGATCACATCTATTGCTCTGCCCTCTTCAATCCTCTTTTTTACTTCTTCCAAAAACTCAATCAAGTTTGTGAGACATGATTTCCCACGCACAAAGCCATGTTGACTATCCCGAATCAGTCCTTGCCTTTCCAAATACATGTACATCCTGTCCCTCAGGATTCCCTTCAACAACTTGCCCACCACTGAGGTCAGGCTCACCGATCTATAGTTCCCTGGCTTGTCTTTACCGCCCTTCTTAAACAGTGGCACCATGTTGGCCAACCTCCAGTCTTTTGGCACCTCACCTGTGACTATCGATGATACAACTATCTCAGCAAGAGGCCCAGCAATCACTTCTCTAGCTTCCCACAGAGTTCTCGGGTATACCTGATCAGGATCTGGGGATTTATCCACCTTTAACCATTTCAAGACATTCAGCACTTCCTCCTCTGTAATCTGGACATTTTGCAAGATGTCACCATCTATTTCTCTACAGTCTATATCTTCCATATCCTTTTCCACACTAAATACTGATGCAAAATACTCATTTAGTATCTCCCCCATTTTCTGTGACTCCACACAAAGGCTGCCTTGCTGATCTTTGAGGTGCCCTATTCTCTCCCTAGTTACCCTTTTGTCCTTAATATATTTGTAAAAACCCTTTGGATTCTTCTTAATTCTATTTGCCAACGCTATCTCATGTCTCCTTTTTGCCCTCCTGACTTCCATCTTAAGTATGCTCCTACTTCCTTTATACTCTTCTGAGGATTCACTCGATCTATCCTGCCTATACCTTACATATGCTTCCTTCTTTTTCTTAACCAAACCCTCAATTTCTTTAGTCATCCAGCATTCCCTATACCTACCAGCCTTCCCTTTCACCCTGACAGGAATATACTTTCTCTGGATTCTTGTTATCTCATTTCTGAAGGCTTCCCATTTTCCAGCCATCCCTCTACCTGTGAACATCTGCCCCCAATCAGCTTTCCAAAGTTTTTGCCTAATACCGTCAAAATTGGCCTTTCTCCAATTTAGAACTTCAACTTTTAGATCTGGTCTATCCTTTTCCATCATGATTTTAAAACGAATAGAATTATGGTTGCTGGCCCCAAAGTGCTCCCCCACTGACACCTCAGTCACCTGCCCTGTCTTATTTCCCAAGAGTAGGTCAAGTTTTGCACCTTCTCTAGTAGGTACATCCACATGCTGAATCAGAAAATTGTCTTGTACGCACTTAAGAAATTCCTCTCCATCTAACCCTTTAACACTACGGCAGTCCCAGTCAATGTTTGGAAAGTCAAAATCCCCGACCATAACTACCCTATTATTCTTACAGATAGCTGAAATCTCCTTACAAGTTTGTTTCTCAGTTTCCCTCTGACTATTAGGGAGTCTATAATACAATCTCAATAAGGTGATCATCCCTTTCTTATTTCTCACTTCCACCCAAATAACTTCCCTGGATGTATTTCCGGGAATATCCTCCCTCAGCACAGCTGTAATTCTATCCCTTATCAAAAATGCCACTCCCACTCCTCTCTTGCCTCCCTTTCTATCCTTCCTGTAGCATTTGTATCCTGGAACATTAAGCTGCCAGTCCTGCCTATCCCTGAGCCATGTTTCTGTAATTGCTATCCCAGTCCCATGTTCCTAACCATGCCTTGAGTTCATCTGCCTTCTCCGTTAGGCCCCTTGCATTGAAATAAATGCAGTTTAATTTATTAGTCCTACCTTGTCCCTGCCTGCCCTGACTGTTTGATTCACTTCTGTTCTCAACTGTACCAGTCTCAGTCTCTTTCCTCACTATCTCTCTGGGTCCCACCCCCCCACCTTAAAGTTTAAATCCTCCCAAGCAGTTCTAGCAAATTTCCCTGCCAGTATATTAGGCCCCTTCCAATTTAGGTGCAATCCGTCCTTCTTGTACAGGCTACTTCTACCTGAAAAGAGATTCCAATGATCCAGACATGTGAATCCTTCTCCCATACATGAGCTCCTCAGCCATGCATTCATCTACACTATCCTGCTGTTCCTGCCCTCACTAGCTCGTAGCACTGGGAGTAATCCAGATATTACTACTCTTGAGGTCCTCCTTTTTAAATTTCTGCCTAACTCTGTAATCTCCCTTCAGATTCTCAACCTTTCCCTTCCTATATCGTTTGTTCCAATGTGGACAATGCTGGCCCCTCTCCTCCGTGATAACATTCTGCACACTCTCTGAGACATCCTTGATCCTGGCACCAGGGAAACAACTAGGGGAAAGTGAGGACTGCAGATGCTGGGGATCAGAGTTTAAAAATGTGTTGCTGGAAAAGCACAGCAGGTCAGGCAGAATCAAAGGAGAAGGAGAATCGACGTTTTGGGCATAAGCCCTTCTTCAGGAATGAGGAGGGTGTGCCAAGCAGGCTAAGATAAAAGGTAGGGAGGAGGGACTTGGGGGAGGGGCATTGGGAATGCGATAGGTAGAAGGAGGTTAAGGTGAGGGTGATTGACCGGAGAGGGGGTGGGGGCAGAGAGGTCGGGAAGAAGATTGCAGGTCAAGAAGGCGGTGCTGTGTCTGAGCGTTGGGACTGAGAAAAGGTGGGGGGAGGGGAAATGAGGAAGCTGGAGAAATCTATATTCATCCCTTGTGGTTGGAGGGTTCCTAGGCGGAAGATGAGTCGCTCTTCCTCCAGGCATCGTGTTGCCATGGTCTGGCGATGGAGGAGGCCAAGGACCTGCATGTCCTTGGCTGAGTGGGAGGGGAATTAAAGTGTTCAGCCACGGGTCGGTTGGGTTGGTTGGTGCGGGTGTCCCAGAGGTGTTCTCTGAAACGTTCCGCAAGTAGGCGGCCTGTCTCCCCAATGTATAGGAGGCCACATCGGGTGCAGCGGATGCAGTAAATGATGTGTGTGGAGGTTCAGGTGAATTTCTGATGGATATTGAAGGATCTCCTGGGGCCTTGGAGGGAAGTAAGGGGGGAGGTGTGGGCGCACGTTTTGCATTTTTTGCGGTTGCAGGGGAAGCTGCCAGGAGTGGAGGTTGGGTTGGTGGGGGGTGTGGATCTGACAAGGGAGTCGCGGAGATAGTGGTCTTTCCGGAACACTGATAGGGGTGGGGAGGGAAATATATCCTTGGTGGTGGGGTCTGTTTGGAGGTGGCGGAAATGATGAAGGATGATCCAATGTATCTGGAGGTTGGTGGGGTGGTAGGTGAGGACTAACGGGGTTCTGTCCTGGTGGCGATTGGAGGGGTGGGGTTCAAGGGCGGAGGAGCGGGAAGTGGAGGAGATGCGGTGGAGAGCATCGTCAACCACGTCTGAGGGGAAATTGCGGTCTTTGAAGAAGGAGGCCATCTGGGTTGTTCAGTATTGGAATTGGTCCTCCTGGGAGCAGATGTGGCGGAGGCGAAGGAATTGGAAATATGGGGTGGTGTTTTTACAGGAGGCAGGGTGGGAAGAGGTTTAATCTAGGTAGCTGTGGGAGTCCGTCGGTTTTGGGCAGGAGGTAGAAACGGGCGGTACAGGGTTGTTGGGCTATAAGGTTGGAGGCGGTGGATGGGAGATCCCCCGAGGTGATGAGGTTATGCATGGTCTGGGAGATGATGGTTTGGTGGTGGGAGGTGGGGTCATGGTCAAGGGGGCAGTAGGAAGAGGTGTCCGCGAGCTGGCGTTTAGCCTCAGCAATATAAAGATCGGTGCGCCAAACTACTACCGCGCCTCCCTTGTCTGCTGGTTTGATAGTGAGGTTGGGGTTGGAGCGGAGGGAGTGGAGGGCTGCACGTTCTGAGGGTGAGAGGTTGGAGTGGGTGAGAGGGGTGGAGAAGTTGAGGCGGTCATTGTCAAGGCAACAGTTGGCTATGAAGAGATCGAGGGCGGGTAAGAGGCCAGCACAGGGTGTCCAGGTGGATGGGGTGTGTTGGAGGCAGGAGAAGGGGTTGTCAGAGGGTGGGCGGGAGTCCTGGTTGGGGAAATAGGCGCGGAGGCGAAGGTGGCGGAAGAATTGTTCGATGTCTCGCTGCATATTGAACGGGAGCGTAGAGGGATGAAGGTGAGGCCTCTGCTGAGGACTGATCTTTCATCCTCAGAGAGGGGGAGGTGGTGAAAATACGGCAGGGCTGGGAGCTAGGACCTGGTGTGGGGCTGGAGCTGGGAGTGGGGGTGGAGTTAGGCACGGGGGCGGGGATCGGTGCAGGAGCAGGGATCGGCGCGGGGCGGGGTTAGGCATGGGGGCGGAGATCGGCACGGGGGCGGATATCCGCCGCCTTTGCCTCCGCGCCTACTTCTCCAACCAGGACTCCTGCCCACCCTCTGACGACCCCTTCTCCCGCCTCCAACACACCCCTAACACAATTGATCTCTTGGAAGCCAACATACCCCTCGTTGCATTAGAGCCAGTCTCAATACTAGAAACTTGGCTGTTCGTGCTACGTTCCCCTGAGAATCCATCACCCCTTACATTTTCCAAAACAGCATACCTGTTTGAAATGAGTATAGCCACAAAAGACTCCTGCCCTAGGTGCCGACCTCTCTTACCCTTCCTGGAGTTAACCCATCTATGTGACTGTATCGGAGACATTCCCCCCTTCCTATAACTGCCATCCATCACATACTGTTGCTATTGCAAATTCCTCTATCTGTCTCTCCAACCGATCCACTCGATCTGATAAGATTCGCATCCAACAGCATTTATGGCAGATATAATCCGCAGTAACCCTTAAACTCTCTTTAAACTCTCACATCTGACAAGAAGTACATATCACTGCAAAGGAGAAAGTGAGGATGCAGATGCTGGAGATCAGAGCTGAAAATGTGTTGCTGGAAAAGCGCAGCAGGTCAGGCAGCATCCAAGGAACAGGAGAATCGACGTTTCGGACTGCAAAGGCCATTTTTGCTCCTTCACAATCTACAGACCCAGAAAATAACACCGTCTTATTCCTCTACAAAACACTGCACCAGGTTAAATTAAGAGCTCTGGCTTATATTTTAAGTTTAATCAAGAGTCTTATCTCCAAAAACATATAATCAAGAAAGAACCCACTGTACTCACTATTACAGCCTTTCTCTTGGACAGACTTAAAACAACAATAAACTTATCTGATTCTGTGTTGTGAACTTTGCCCAAACAGTGTGGAAACTGGCCCTTCAGCCCAACCAATCCTATGAAGAGTAACCCAGACACTTTCACCTTTGACTAATGCACCATGGGCAATTCTTTTGACCTATACATCTTTGGACTGTGGGAGGAAATACACACGGACATGGGGAGGATGTGTAAACTCCACACAGCCTGTTGCCCAAGGCTAGGATTGAACCTGGGACCCTGGTGCTGTGAAGCAGCAGTGCTAACCACTGAGGCACCATGCCACCTACTGTTTTCTCTTTGTGCTACCTCTTTCTTACTCAATAGTTTGTTATGTTCCACAATGCTTACACCCATCTGGCATTTTAAACATTTAAAATATTTTAATAGTGATCACATATTTGGAAAGTTTGTTTAGCTGCCATATTCACAGCTTTGGACAAGCCAAAGAGAACTAATTGTTATTCAGTAAGGAATTATTCTTGTAACTCCTGCTCTCTAAGTCTTTATTCCACTAAAACATTTGTTTTAGCTTTATTTTATTAGATATTGCCCCCAAAGAATATTATTCATAAAATCTGTATAAGTACATCATGTAACAGTTCAATTTAATATTACATAAAGTGCAGTACAGTTCAATAGCTTTCATTTCAATGGACGGCACACAACATCAGGTGAATTGGCCATGCTAAATTGCCCGTAGTGTTAGGTAAGTGGTAAATGTAGGGGTATGGGTGGGCTTCGCTTCGGCGGGTCGGTGTGGACTTGTTGGGCCGAAGGGCCTGTTTCCACACTGTAATGTAATCTAATCAAACATCGTTAGGCACCTCAATTATAAAAACTGAAAGAACTGCAGATGTTATCAATCAGAAACAAAAATAGAAATTGCTTGAAAAGCTCAGCAGGTCTGGCAGCATCTGTGGCAGTTAATGTTTAGGGTCAAGTGACCCTCCCTCAGATCTCAGTTTATATCTCATTGTTAATATTTTGTTCTGAAAGATCTTTGCTCCAAATTTGCCTTCCTACCTACTCCTCATTGTCACTTTGTTGAGATCAAGGTTCATTATCCTTCAAAAGTTGCCACTCAGGTTGATAAGGTTGTTAAGAAGGTACATGGTGTGTTGGCTTTCATTTGCAGGGGAATTGAGTTTAAGAGCCGCGAGGTTATGCTGCAGCTCTAAAAAGTCCTATAGATCACACTTGGAATGTTGTGTTCAGTTCTGGTCGCCACATTATAGGAAAGTTGTGGAAGCTTTAGAGAGGGTGCAGAGGAGATTTACCAGGATGCTGCCTGGACTGGAGGGCATGTCTTATGAAGAAAGGTTGAGGGAACTAGGTTTTTTTTTATCTCATTGGAGTGTAGAAGGATGTGAGGTGACTTGATGGAGGTGTGCAAGATGATTAGAGGCATAAATACGATGGATAGCCAGAGGCTTTTTCCAAGAGTGGAAATAATTTTTACAAGGGGGCATAATTTTAAAGTGATTGGAGGAAGATTTAGTGGAGATGTCAGAAGTAGGTTCTTTACACAGAGAGTGGTGGATGCATGGAATGCACTGCTAGTGGTGTTAGTAGAGTCAGATACATTAGGGACATTTAAGCGACTCTTAGATAGATACATGGAAGGTAGTACAATGAAGGGTAAGTAGGTTAGTCACGATATCGAGAGTCAAAGGCCCTGTACTGTGCTGAACTGTTCTATGTTCATTGTTGCCACAGACTCAATTTTGTTTTTACTCCTTCATGGATTGTGAGCTTGAGTTGCTGAGGCAGAATTGATTGCACATCCCTAACTGTCCGTGAGAAGATGGTGGGTGAACTGCTTTCTTGAACTGCTGCAGTTCTTGTGATGTAGGGGCACTCACAATGTCATTTGGGAGAGAATTCCAGGACTTTGATCCAGTGACATTGAAGGAATGACAATATATTTCCAAGTCAGGATGATGTGTGACTTGGAGGGGGATTTACCCATATATACCAGTGTATCTACTATCCTTGTGGTAAGGGTCACAGGTTTGAAAGGTAATTCCACAAAAGCCTGGATAAGGTTTGATTTTGTCCCTTGCTATTGTACTAAACGTTAGCCTGGATCTTTGTGTAGCTTTGAGCCCATTTACTGGACTTTTGATCTTCTACACTGCGCTATGACCATCTAGCTAAATTTCCCAAAATCTTTAGTAAAGACGTTAAAAAGTGAGAAGAATTGTTTTAGTATAACACTTTACTACATTATTTGAGACAAGGAACAAAATCAATTCGATTGGGGAACATTGTTCATATTCTTAATTATAGTCGGACAGTTCTGTTGAACATAGGCCAAATAAGAGTTGATGGGTTTGGTCATTAGAGAAGCATTTTGGGTTAGGATTATCAATGTCCCCTATAATTATGCTAATTTTTTGCGGTTATTCTCTTCTATATATATATAACATATAGTATAAATTATATATATTATATATATCCCAGCTATAAAAGATCCAAATCCGAAACATTTCCTGGGAATCAAATGCCTGTAAATTGATCAGTATTGGTGGTTACAGATGCTGACTAAACAGGAAAAGAGGCAGCATTCAGATTGTCCAAGTAAAAGAAGCAGAACACATGAAATTATCATCAGTAGTGGTTAGCATTAGTAACTCTGATTCCATTTACATTTCAGAATGGTGCCTCTGGTTTTTGTAGTAGCATTGAAAGTTCCAAGGTATTATATTTGAATCATACAGGTTTCTAATCGCACTCTTGTGTTCCTGGTACCATCTGCTATTATTAAAAAGAGAAAGCTATTGTCGCATTGTTGAATGGTGTAAAACACCTGGATGGCTCACAAATGGCAAAGTCTATTATATTGCCTCCACATTAAGGACAATATATATCAATCATTGTTTGAGAAGAATACCTAGTTGCTGTCAAATTTTAAATTATTAACGTGGCATTATTTTAAATAGAAACCCAACTCGCATATTCCTTTTGAGTTAAGGTCTAGTCCTGTTACTGTATTGTCTGATGTTTTCTCCCCCGGCATTTCCTCCATTCTTCTCGAAGGTGCTGGTTGGCGAGGTAATTTACAGAGCCATAGAGTCATAAAGCATAGAAACAGACTCTTCGGTCCAACCAGTCCATGCCGACCATAATTTCAAACTAAACTAGTCCCACCTGCCTGCACTTAGCCCATATCCCTCCAAACATTTCTTTTTCATGTACTTATCCAAATTTCTTTTAAGTGTTGTAACTGTATCCACACTTCCTCTGGAAGCTTATTCCACACACAAACCACTCTCTCTGTAAAGAAGTTGCCCCTCATGACTTTTTAAAATCTTTCTCCTCTCACCTTAAAAATATGCTCCCTAGTCTTGAAATCCCTATCCCTAGGGGAAAAAAACCCCCACCTGCCATTCACTTTATCTATATCCTCCATGATTTTACAAACCTCAATAAAGTCACCCCTCAACTTTCTACACTCCAATGAAAAGAAGTCGCAACCTAACCAGCCCCTCAGACCCTCCATTCCTGGAAACATCTTGGTAAATCTTCTCTAAACCCTCTCTAGCTTAATAATATTCTTCCTATAATAGGGCGACCAGAGCTAGACACAATCCTTCAGAAGAAGCTTCACCAACATCCTGTACAACGTGTAATAGCAGCTCTTCAAAACTTCAAATTGTCAGTCTCTCTGCATGATCCTTGCTACTGAAATGGGAGAAGGTCATACAGTCCCTCCAAACTGCTCTCACATTCAGTTAGATCGTGAGTTATTTGGATGTCAATTGCATTTCCCCAACCCTCCCCTCCACCCCCCCCCACCCCACCCCCTTTCATCCTTTCCTCCATATCAGCTCAATACCTTGACGAAAAAAAAATCTACTGATCCCACACTTGAAAGCTGCACTTGTCCAGATTTACAAAATCTTTTGTAGGAGAGAATTCCAGGTTTCCACTGCCCTTTGTGTGAAGAAGTGGCAGTCGTCAGCAACAGATTGTCCACCCTTGGGAGGAGAGGGTCAGAGGTGATGTGGATTTGATCCTCTGGCCTTTGTAACTCCTTGTGTGTAATGGATAATCTCCAGCCCATTCATTCAAGGCGACTAGATTAAGCTTGAATCTACTGTCACCACCTCGGGTGAACTTGAGGGTACATAATAACATTGACTGTATTCAAAAGTCAGTTACTATGTGGGAAGGTTTGAGATGTTTCGGGTGATAATGTCCAACATCAGTGCAAGTATCTTTTAAATCTTTTTCCTCTCATCTTAAGAATATGCCCCCAAGTCTTGAAACCCCCACCCCATGGAAATTACACCCATCATTCACCTTATCTATAGCCCCCATGATTTTATAAACCCCTATAAGATTATAACACTGAAACCTATTGTGACTCATTATATAGATTGTATTTTATTGAAAATACAAATTTCCATCTGATCAATGCTTTGTCTAATCACCTTCAATTTGTCTCTCAGAAGGCTGAGAACTCCTTCCTACAGAGAGTCTCTGGAGTCCCTGTGTGTGTAAGGCTGAGATGGATTCTAGATCAGTAGGGAAATCAAGAATTATGGGGAAAAGGTAAGAAAGCGGGTGTGAGGAATTTCAGATCAACCGTGATCATGTTGAATGGTGAGCAGGCTCAAGAAGCCAGACAGGCTATTCCTGTTCTCATTTCTTATTGCCTTATACTTAAAATTTGGTATTTCAGGACTCCTAGATTTCCTGGCTTTATTGAATCTTCTTGTGACAGAGTAATTTCTTTTTCTAAGTGGTGTTTTTTCTCTTGTTTGATCTCCTCAAAAAAATGAATTGCTTTTGTTTCATTCTTTGCTCCTCGGTCATTGTGAAGGCCAGGGATAAACCCAATTTGTTCACTGCCAGAGACACCTCCAGTGACCTCTCTTTGCACAAACCCTCATCCTTTTTCTCAAAAATCACCGTCATTTAGTCCATTATTCCTTTCTCTTGAATGTCTCCACACACAGGACCCCAAATACCAGGCTGGTTATTTGACAGAGAAGGGGGTTAAAAGTGAAGTTTTTTTTTCAACATCTTTTGATTATTTACATTTCCTGTGCTCTTTAACTATCTTCTAAAACTCTCGTTACAGTTATAAATGCAATTTTAACCTTGATGCCTAATATTTGTTACCATAAATCCTGTTAAGGTGACTCTAGACTACCCATCTTACACCTTTTAGCCATTTGCCTCTTGTCAGAGAGTCATAATGTCATTCAGCACGGAAACAGACCCTCTGGTCCAACCAATTTACGCTGACCAAATTCCCAAACTAAACAAGTCCCACCTGCTTCCGCTTGGTCCATATCCCTCCAAACATTTCTTTTAAACCTTGTAACTGTACCTGCATCTGTCACTTCCTCTGGAAGTTCATTCCAAACACAAACCCCTCTCTGTGCAAATATATTGCCACTCATGTCTTTTTAAAATCTTTCTCCTATCACCTTAAAAGAATGTCCCCTAGACATGAAACCCCCAAAGTTAGGGAAGAGACTCTTGTCGTTCACATTATCTATGCCCCCCCCCATGATTTTATAAACCTCTATAAGGTCACTCCTCAACTTGCTATGCTCTAGTGAAAAATGTCCCAGCCTATCCAGCCTTTCTTTATAACTTAAACTCTCCATTCCTGGCAACATCCTGGTAAATCTCTTCTGAAACCATTCCAGCTTGACAATATCCTTCTTATTCAGGTAATTCAGGAAGGTTTTCCCACAGCACTTGGGGCTAAAGGGGTCAAAGGGAAAAGTGGGAATAAACAATTGAGTTGGATGACCAGCCATGATAGGTAGAGCTGGCTCAAAGGGCCGAATGGCCTCCTCCAGCTCTTATTTCCCCATAATACACCTCGGCACATTCTGTTCTTAAAATTTCTCATTCTCCCTCAATATGACTAGTTTCACACATTACCACCCTATCCTGACCATTTCAAATACATTTCAACAACTTGTTGCCATCATGATAAAATATTAAAAAGGTATTTGCACATTATTAGCACAAGTTCCCATCTCAGGAATGTAATTCCCAGTGGACAAAAATAAGATCACAAACAGCTGGACTTATATTGGTATTGTTTAATGGATACCAATAGGTTTACATATTTTGTCCAATGAATTAAAATGGTAGCGGAATTTCTCCTGTTCCTATGCCAACTGGATTCCCTGAGTATTGCCAATAAAGAAGGATTAAAGAGTGTACACCTCAATGGAGCCCCTTTTAATTTTCCATCCGGTAAATTAATTGGATGGAAAATTGGATGGTATTCCTTCTCTGCTTGTTGCCATGGCTGTGACGGGATGATGCAACATCCCTAGCTGCATCCATTGGAAAACTTGACACAATAAGTTTGCTTGTTTACAATAAATGTCTTTTCTATTTAAGATATGGAGGAGCCGGTGTTGGACTGGGGTGGACAAAGTTAAAAATCACACAACACTGGGTTATAGGTTTATTTGGAAGTACTAGCTTCCAAATGCTCATGTTTCCAAATAAACCTGTTGGGCTATAACCTGGTGTTGTGTGATTTTTAACCTTTTCTATTTAAATGTGAGAAAGCAAGGGGCAGAAAGTCAATTTGGTCTATGAAGATGGTTCTCTCTAAGGATGAGCACCGTGCTCCATCATGGTTTCTTCTCCAAATCACTAAATCATCGAAGAAAGTTTTTTTGGGCTCCTTTTTCCTACTGTAGGCAAAGTGTCTATCTTCCAAACTAAATTCACATCCTCTGCATTGTTCATTGTTGACCAATTGCAATTGTTAACGTGATATTTCCAAAGGCTGTACAGCTTATGTTCCAAATGCCATCCATTCATCTCTGTCTGTGCTTATCATCTGAGTGCTCGATCCCATTCTTCTCCAGACGCTCATTCAGTTCTTCATGAAAGGTGTCAGTTGACACCTTTTGAAAAGCCGTAGCTTGGAGCCAATTTTACACATCCATGCTCTGAAGGAGAGGAAAGAAATCATTCTAACTTTGAAATTGGCTCGAGGCTTGTCAATGTTTTACTCATGAAATTATTGAAACCTACATTAATCTTAGAAGGCGTTACAATGTGTTACCAAAATAATTACACTGCTGGAAGGTCAGATATTTAACAATGAATATGGCATAGCATGGTGGCTCAGTGGTTAACACTGCTTCCCCACAGTGCTAGGGACCTAGGTTTGATTCCAGCCTCAGGTGACAGTCCAAAGATGTGCAGGTTCGGTGGACAGGACATGCTAAATTGCTTATTGCGTCCAGGAATTTGCAGGCTAGGTGGAGTAGCCATGGGAAAAATAGGGGTGGGTCTAGGTGGGCTGTTATTCAGAGGGTTGGTGAAAACTTGATGGGCTAAATATCCTGCTTCCAAACTGTAGTGACTTGACATATGTCAGGGACCCCAAGCATTGACAGAAGTGGGTACTGCAGATGCTAGAGATTAGAGTCAAGATTAGAGTGATGCTGGAAAAGCACAGCAGGTCAGGCAGGATCTGAGGAGCAGGAAAATCGACGTTTTGGGCAAAGACCCTTCATCAGGAATGACGAGCATTGACCCCAGCAGCAATTTATAATGGGGTGTTCAGTGACAGAAATTGGGTGGTGGGAGATTATAGTTGAGGGAAAAAATATTAAATCCTCTCAGATCATTATTATACAGATCTGGTGACAAATAACCACCAGTTTGACATCAGCCATGGCTTGGTTGGTAGCACATTTGTTTCTGAATCAAAAGGGTATGGTTCAAGGAACTTGAATCCATAGCTAAAGGGACACTTCAGTGTCATACTCAGAGAATGCTGTATTCTCAAAAATGCTGTCTGTCAGCCTCAGACCAAGGCTCTTTTGTCTTTCTCAGCTGGGCTCTTTACGGAAGAGGCAGGAACATTCTTCCTTGTACCTTGGCCAATATTCATCTTGTGAAGAAGATAATCCGTCACTGTTACAAAGAAAAACAAAAAGAGAAATTGCTGGAAAACCTCAGCAGGCCTGGCATCATTGGGTACGGAGAAAGCAGAGTTATCATCTCAGATCTAGTGACCCTTCCTCAGAACTGACCGCCACTGCAGTAGTGGCCATTTGCTGTGGAAATGCGTTGCTTCATTTCCAACATGGTGAAACTCTCGGCTCCTCAAAAGTGCTTCATTCGTTGCAAAAACCTTCAGTGGTTTTGAAAGTCCCAAGTTCTTAATTGAGGCTCAGGTTAAGGGAACAGAATAGAATGACAGCACAGTGCCACTATCCTGGGCCAATGGAACCCAAGAGTGTACATACTTAGCAAGGTTAAAAATCACACAACATCAGGTTATAGTCCAACAGGTTTAATTGGAAGCACACTAGCTTTCAGAGTGCCGCTGCTTCATCAGGTGGGTTCGGAGCACCGCTCTGAAAGCTAGTGTGCTTCCAATTAAACCTGTTGGACTATAACCTGGTGTCGTGTGATTTTTAGGAGAGAGTGAGGACCTCAGATGCTGGAGATCAGAACTGAAAATGTGTTGCTGGAAAAGCGCAGCAGGTCAGGCAGCATCCAAGGAACAGGAGAATCGACGTTTCGGGCATAAGTCCTTCTTCGTGAATGAGGAGGGTGTGCCAAGCAGGCTAAGATAAAAGATAGGGAGGAGGGACTTGGGAATGCGATGGAGGAGGTTAAGGTGAGGGTGATAGGCCCGAGAGGGGGTGGGAGCGGAGAGGTCTGGAAGAAAATTGCAGGTCAAGAAGGCGGTGCTGAGTCCGAGGGTTGGGACTGAGATAAGGTGGGGGGAGGGGAAATTAGGAAGCTGGAGAAATCTGCATTCATCTCTTGTGGTTGGAGGGTTCCTAGGCGGAAGATGAGGCGTTCTTCCTCCAGGCGTCGTGTTGCCATGGTCTGGCGATGGAGGAGGCCAAGGACCTGCATGTCTTTGGCAGAGTGGGAGGGGGAGTTAAAGTGTTCAGCCACAGGGCGGTTGGGTTAGTTGGTGCGGGTGTCCCCCAGAGGTGTTCTCTGAAACGTTCCGCAAGTAGGCGGCTTGTCTCCCCAATGTGTAGGAGGCCACATCGGGTGCAGCGGATGCAGTAAATGATGTGTGTGGAGGTTCAGGTGAATTTGTGATGGATATGGAAGGATCCCTTGGGACCTTGGAGGGAGGTGAGGGAGGAGGTGTGGGCGCAAGTTTTGCATTTCTTGCGGTTGCAGGGGAAAGTGCCGGGAGTGGAGGTTGGGTTGGTGCGGGGTGTGGACCTGACGAGGGAGTTGCGGAGGGAGTGGTCTTTCCGGAACGCTGATAGGGGAGGGGAGGGAAATATAACCTTGGTGGTGGGGTCTGTTTGGAGGTGGCGGAAATGACGAAGGATGATACGATGCATCTGGAGGTTGGTGGGGTGGTAGGTGAGGACCAGTGGGGTTCTGTCCTGGTGGCGATTGGAGGGACGGGGTTCAAGGGCGGAGGAGTGGGAAGTGGAGGACACGCGGTGGAGAGCATTGTCAACCATGTCTGAGGGGAAATTGCGGTCTTTGAAAAAGGAGGCCATCTGGGTTGTTCAGTATTGGAATTGGTCCTCCTGGGAGCAGATGAGGCGGAGGCGAAGGAATTGGGAATATGGGATGGCATTTTTACAGGGGGTAGGGTGGGAGGAGGTGTGATCTAGGTAGCTGTGGGAGTCGGTCAGTTTATTATAAATGTCCGTGTTGGGTCGGTTGCCCGAGATAGAAATGGAGAGGTCTAGGAAGGGGAGGGAGGAGTCTGAGACAGACCAGGTAAATTTGAGGTCGGGGTGGAAGGAGTTAGTAAAGTGGATGAACTCTTCAACCTCCTCATGGGAGCACGAGGTAGCGCCGATACAGTCATCAATGTAACGGAGGAAAAGGTGGAGTGTGGTGCCAGTGTAGCTGCAGAAGATGGACTGTTGTGTGATTTTTAACTTTGTACACCCCAGTCCAACACCAGCATCTCCAAATCATGACTACTCAGCAACGGGCATTGTTACTGGTAAAGTAAATTCTCATGGACTGGATTTGATTTGGAGATGCCGGTGTTGGACTGGGTGGACAAGTTAAAAATCGCACAACACCAGGTTATAGTCCAACAGATTTAATTGGAGGCATAGCTTTCAAAGTGCTGTTTCTTCATCAGGTGGTTTTGGAGCAGAATCATACAACACAGAATTTAAAGCAACAGGACTGCATTGTCATTGGAATGTAATATTAAACATATTTAGCTTGAATCTTTCATCTTTTAGGATGATCATGTTACTTTTGGTGCCTTCATAAGTAGATCCCAGAACTTTTTTGAAGTTACTTTCTCAACATAGTTTTTAACAATAGGCGCCATCTCAGCTCAGATACTGCATTGAAGGTGTGAAGTTAAAGTCTAATTTGTCTCAGTGTTAGGTCAAACTGATTTTATTTCTAAATTGGGGTTTACAAAATTTTACATGGATTTGTGCAGTTTTTGATCAAAATAAAATGTAATTCTGCAGGTACAAATTTATCCCACAAACTTGTGTGTGTGTGTGTGTATATGGATGAGGGTAATGTGGTTGTTGTGGTGTATATGGATTTCAGCAAAGCATTTGATAAAGTCCCTCACTGGCTATTGCACAAAATACAGAGGCATAGGATTGAGGGTGATTTAGTGGTTTGGATCAGAAATTGGCTGGCTGAAAGAAGACAGAGGGAGGTGGTTGATGGGAAATATTCATCCTGGAGTTCAGTTACCAGTGGTGTACTGCAAGGATCTGTTCTGGGGCCACTGCTGTTTATCATTTTTATAAATGACCTGGATGAGCATGTAGAAGGATGGATTAGTAAATTTGCAGATGACACAAAGGTCGGTGGAGTTGTGGATAGTGCTGAGGGATGTTGCAGGTTACAGAGAGGCTGCAGAGCTGGGCTGAGAGGTGGCAAATGAAGTTTAATGTGGAACAGTGTGAGGTGATTCACGTTGGAAGGAGCAATAGGAATAAAGAGTACTGGGCTAATGGTAACAACCACCTGATGAAGGAGCAGCGCTCTGAAAACTAGTGCTTCAAATTAAACCTTTTGGACTTTAACCTGGTGTTGTGTGATTTTTTTAACTTTGTACACCCCAGTCCAACACCGGCATCTCCAAATCATAGGTAAGGTTCTTGTTGGTGTAGATGAGCAGAGAGATCTTAGTATCCATGTACATAGATCCCTGAACGTTGCTACCCAGCTTGAGAGGGTTGTTAAGAAGGCATAAGGTGTGTTAGCTTTTATTGGTAGAAGGATAGAGTTTCTGAGCCGTGAAGTCACGTTGCAGCTGTACAAAACTCTGATGCAGGCACACTTGGAGTATTGTGTGCAGTTCTGTCACCGCATTATAGGAAGGATGTGGAAGCTTTGGAAAGGGTTCAGAGGAGATTTACTAGGATGTTGCCTGTGTGGAGGGAAGGTCTTATGAGGAAAGGTTGAGGGACTTGAAGCCATTTTTGTTAGAGAGGAAGGTTGAGAAATGACTTAATTGAGACATAAAAGCTAATCAGAGGGTTAGACAGGGTGGACGGTAAGAGCCTTTTTCCTTGGATGGTGACGGCTAGCACGAGGGGGCATAGCTTTAAGTTGAGGGGGTGATAGATATAGGACAGATGCCAGAGGTAGTTTCATTACTCAGAGAGGAGTAGGGGCATGAATTGCACTTTCTGGATCAGTGGTGCTGGAAGAGCACGAGGATGCTGCCTGAATTGCTGTGCTCTTCCAGCGCCACTGATCCAGAATCTGGTTTCCAGCATCTGCAGTTATTGTTTTTACCTCGCATGAATTGCACTGCCAGTAGTAGACTCGCCAACTTTAAGGGCATTTAAATGGTCATGGATAAACATCTGGATGAAAATGGAATAATATAGGTTAGATGGGCTTCAGATTGGCTCCACAGGGCGGCGTAACATCGAGGGCCGAAGGACCTGTACTGCACAGTAATGTTCTATGTTCTATGTGTGTGTGCGCACGCATGCACTTGGGTTCATGTCGCACTACAGGTGACCCCACTGCACTATACACTCTCTCACACACACATAAACACGTGCACACGCACACACACACACACACACACAGACGCTCAGAGCAGATATGGTGGAGGCCAAAGATTTGGGAGTAAGGATGTGGGATGGGAGGAGGTGTAGGCAAGGTGGCTGCAGGAGTTGGCGAGTTTGAAATAGATGTCCATGGTGAGTCGGTCACTGGAGTTGGAGACGTCCAGGAAGGGGGGGGGGAGGTGTCCATGATTGTACAGGCAAAGTTAAGGTCAGGGTGGAAGGTGTTTGTGAAGTTGATGAACTGTTCAACCTCCTTGTTGGAGCACGAGGTGGTACCAATACAGTCATCGATGTAGCAGAGGATGAACTGTTCCATGTATCCAACGAAGAGGCGGGCTGGGCTGGGGCCCACATGGCTGTACTTAGACAAAATATACATTTAATAGCATATTTCAAGCTCACTGTTTAATTTGCCGACAAGCAACAATTTTTACATTCCTTTGTGGGATGTGGGTGTCACTTGCTGGGCTTATGTCTCATTGCCCTTGAGAAGGTGGTAGTGAGCTGCCTTCTAGAAATGCTGCAGTTCCTGTGCTGTGGGTCCAGTCCCTGTGCTGTGGGTGCAATCCCTGTGCTGGGGTCCAGTCCCTGTGCTGGGGTCCAGTCCCTGTGCTGTGGGTGCAATCCCTGTGCTGGGGTCCAGTCCTTGTGCTGTGGGTCCAGTCCCTGTGCTGTGGGTCCAGTCCCTGTGCTGTGGGTCCAGTCCCTGTGCTGTGGGTCCACTCTCTGTGCTGTGGGTCCAGTCCCTGTGCTGGGGTCCAGTCCCTGTGCTGTGGGTCCAGTCCCTGTGCTGGGGTCCAGTCCTTGTGCTGTGGGTCCAGTCCCTGTGCTGTGGGTCCAGTCCCTGTGCTGTGGGTCCAGTCCCTGTGCTGTGGGTCCACTCTCTGT